>NC_051388.1:8120934-8138434 GCF_015228065.2 Penaeus monodon
ATTCCCTCTCCTCTCCCCCTACACCCCCCTCCCCCTCGCCTCTGTTATTAATACCAACAAAAACTTGGTTGTTTTTGTCTTAACATTTTTTTCTTTTTTTTTCTTTTTCTCTTTTTTTTTCTTTTTTTTGTGTGTGTATTTTGCTGCAATCACAGACATGTATCTGTCAGGTAAGACCTCAGTAATGAGGCTTAACAACGCCTTTTTAATTAAAGATTTTCGTTGTATATTTAGGCATTTAGTGATCGTAACGAATTTAACGAAATTTTGCGCTGCAGCGGGTATTTTTTTGGCGCCATTTTTCGTTGTTCCCTTAATAAAGATGGAAATTTCCCTTAAAAAAAAAAAGAAAAAAAAAGAAGACTCATTTCCCTTTTCTGCTTTTGTTTCAGTCTGTTTGTTTGTACCTGTTTGTGTATATATAAGCGCGTGTGTTTGTTATGCAGCTGTACATAATCAAACAGATTTAAACGATTTGAAAATATGGTCCGATTTCGATCTCGCTATGTAACAGTAAGGAGTTTTCTGTTTAAAAAAAGAGAGAGAGAAAAAAAAAATGCTTTAAGCTTGTAGAGAAATAATTATGAATATGTATTTTCTTCCCTTGATTTCACTTTATGCGATATATATACAAAAAAGGCTGTTAGGTCCCGCCAGGTATCAGCTGTGATCTTGCGAACGAAATTGGACCAGAAGTTTGACCTACAATATGTATACTTGGAATTAAATGCACATCTATGCATATATAAGACATGTATTTCATTTATGTACACGCACACATTCACAGACGCACACGCACAAGAACACGCACACGCACACGCACACGCACACGCACACGCACACGCACACACACACACACACACACACACACACACACACACACACACAACACACACACACACACACACATACACATACACACATACACAAGCAAACACACACACACACGCAAACACACACACACACGCACGCACGCACACGCGTATACACAGAATACATATATGTACATAGATGTATATAACCTTACAATATGTATTTTTAATGGTCGTATAAACAGGCAGTTAGAAGTAGATTCTTTAAAGCTAATGTTTTATTTTCCCCTCTATTTTAAGCACAAAATCGCTAACTTGTCACTAAATATAACAAAACTCTAGTAATTTTTGTCGTTAATTCAGAAGTAAATGATAGAGGAATTTAGTACCACGAAAAGTGAATTAGAACTTTTTACACACACGGTCACTGTTTCATTGGAGCGGAAAGGCTACCGATTTGTAGCACATGGTAATCTTCTTCATCTTCTTCGTCATCGTCACGTCATCGTCATCGTCATCGTCACGTCATTATCACGTCATTATCATTATCATTATCATTATCATCATCATCATCATCATCATCATCATCATCATCATCATCATCATCATCATCATCATCCCCACCACGATCATCATTATCATCAATACCATAACTGTCATTAATATATAACAATCAGCTATAACAGCAATTGAGTTGCATATCAATAGAATATGCAAATTGTGCAAAAATTTCCTGCGGATAATTTATGCAAAATTTCAGCCGCTGTTAATGAACACGTGATTGTGGCGTTACAAATAGATGGCTATTTGCTAGATGATTAGATGTTATTACCTGTACAGACGTAATTATAATGTAGATATAATAACAGTAATCAATAAAAAAAAACGGTGCTAATTTAAGTGACTGTTAATTATCTGTTGTTGCTAGGTAGGTAATGTAGTTAATTTTCCTGTTTTTTTTTATAATTAATTATGATGTTTGTTGCATTTTGTTAAGTCTTCAGGTATCATGTGTATAAATCTTTCGGTATTTGTAGTTTATTTTCATAAGATGGATGATTTAATGCATTTCCGGTGATGAGATATACAGATATAATGTTGAAAATCAAGGCTTGAGATATAATGATCACACTTGTCACTTACACTTAATATATTATATTAATGAAATAGTAATTAAGGTTTAATGTCATTGTTATCCAATACCTTTTTTTCTTTTCTTTTCTTTTTTTTTTTTTTTACTCTTCATACTTGTCTTACTCTTTCTCCTTTCTTTATCTAATTTCATTTTTTTCATATTTATTTCTTGTTTTTTATTTATTATCCTTTTGTCCTGTCTGTTTCTTGTCTTTAAATGAGGAAGCAGGAAGTTTTTTTTATAAGAAAATCGATTCGCATTAACATTCTTATTTGAAAGTTATTTTTATTTTATTATTATTTTTTTTTGTTCATTTGTGCAACTTATAGATCTATTTATCATTTTTTAATGAATATTTTGATATTGATATTTTATATACAGTTTATAATATATCAATAATTTGAACGTCGCTTTTGACCAAAGACGACAGTTATATAAGGATGAAAATTTTATTTATGATTTCTTGTCGGTTTTCTGTTATCATTATGAATACGATTTTTATTGCGTGAAATTCAATTTCCTATTTTTCTCGTCCTCTCCCCCTTTTCTTTCTTTCGTTCCCTCTCGTCTGTTCTTATTCTTATGGCTTTTGTGTTCCCGTGGTTGTTTTGCTATCATTTTCGGCTTAACTTGACTTTCTCTTTCGCTATTTTATCTCTTCCTGTTAGTCTTATTTTGCTCACTCCCACGCCATCCACCTGCCCACACCCTTGTTACCTGAGTTTACGCATTATTACCTGTTCCGTATTCTCTCTCACTCTCCCTCCTCCCACTTACAAGTATTTTATCCACTCGTCTCAGTTTCCCATAGAATTAATACAGCCGCTTCCGTTTTCTTCTGTAGAAAACGTGGCGTGTGAACTCTCCGCCTCCGTTTTCTTTGATTTGTCATTTACGTTTTCTTTCTCCCCTTTTTCTCCTCCCCAACTTTGACAATCTCAACTGGGCGGTGACGGTGGTGGTCAGATATGTCCCTGTACAAGCAAGTTCTCATCCGAAATTGCCTACTGAGTAACCAACAAAGTAATGAAATAATGATTTTCCAAAAAAAAAAAGCAAGAATTGTACAAGAAACCAAAACAAAACAGAATAGCAGAAAGAAATGAAAATGCTCTTGTGCTTCCTCACGTTTTTTGCTCAATGCATGAGTTTAAGACATGTGCATCATCATATATTGTTTATTTTTTTTATGTGTGTTTGTTTTATGTTTATGGCGACAAAAACATCCAAAAAAAAGCAAAGCAAAGACCAAATTAAACCAAAGAATAAAGATGAATTTGAGACGATCCATCTCAGTTTTGCCAAATTTGGATTATTATTATCGGATATTTGGAGATAACAGAGGTGTCGCTTTTCTGACTCTGATATATGTATATATATCTATGTATCCGTATATTTACATATATCTCTCCCCATGTAAAAGATACATATGACTTTATCTATACTTATAATCTTTATATCTGTAAGGTTGCTGCTTGTACATATGAGAAATTTGTCCTTTGAATCTGTGTGCCTTGTCTCTCTCTTTCATTTCTCTTCGTTTTTTTCTCTCCTTTTAGTAACGATGGTGATTTACCCTCATTTCCCTCTTCCCTCGCTCTTTCGATTTCTTTCACTTTTTTTGTAACCTTTTGGAAATATGTTTTTTTATTCCTTACTTCCCTCCTTCCCTTTTTTATTTACTTTCATTTCTTTTGCTCCGACATTCACACTTTTACCAAGGTAGATACAGTAGGAGGAGGGAGTGGAGGGGGGCAGGGGGGGAGGAAGGGAATGGGGAGGGGTTTAAGAGGGGAGGGAGGGGGGGAGGAAGAAGTCACTGTCATAGTATGGTGTTCTCCCTCCCCCTCTCTCCTCCCCATTCCCCTCCTTCCCACCTCTTCTATTCTCCTCCTTCCCCTCTCGCATTTCCCCTTCTCCCCCTTGGTCTCTCACCCCTTCGCCCTCTCGCTCTGGTGTGGCGTTTTAAAAGAGGGGAAAAGTGGGGGGCGTCATTTCGTCCGTAGATAATTTCCCCTCACTTTTTTACCGCTTTTTTAAAAAGTTATGGGGTGATTTTTTTTAACGATAAATATGTCACGTCCATTTGCGATTTAGATTTTGACATTTTGTTTTCAGATTATTTTCTCGCTCCTCAGAAAAAAAAATCACCTTTGACTCCTTATTTTCATAGACTAAAGGGGCAATTTTAAAATGGTCAGTAAATTAAACAAAAATGACAGAAAAAAACATAATACAAAACAGAACAAAAACCGAACAGATTTTTAAAAAATTATATACTGATGAAAACGGCGGGAAAACAAGATACACAAAAAACAAATCAAAACAAAAGAGCAGAGCCACAACAGAGCGAGAGCGAAACATTTTTTTTTCCTCACGAACAACATTGCACGGGACTCATTACTATATTATGATTATTATTTCTCTCACCCTGAACTTTGGTCATGTGAACACTTGAACCTGTAAATAGAATGAACACATTTGTACATGGACTGATGGACTGGATGCTTGCTGGTGGACAACTGGCACATTTACTTTTTTATTTTTATTATTTATTTATTTATTTTTTGTACCACAGCTCTTTTACACGTGTGCGCACATTTATGATCCATCTCTCTTTTGTTATGCAAAGTTTGGGCTGCCATGGCACATGTAGTTTTATTTTATATGACTAATCATTCTTCCTTTCTCTACTGGTTCACTTACATATGAGTATGTTTATGCAAATTGTGTGTGTGTGTGCGTGTGTGTGTGTGTGTGTGTGTGTGTGTGTGTGTGTGTGTGTGTGTGTGTGTGTGTGTGTGTGTGTGTGTGTGTGTGTGTGTGTGTGTGTGTGTGAGGGAGAGAGAGAGAGAGAGAGAGAGAGAGAGAGAGAGAGAGAGAGAGAGAGAGAGAGAGAGAGAGAGAGAGAGAAAGAGAAAGTAAAGAGAGAGAGAAGAGAGAGAGAGAGAGAGAGAGAGAGAGAGAGAGAGAGAGAGAGAGAGAGTAGGTTTTTAAACATGTTTAGAATTAAAAAGAGGTACACATAATTACATGTTTAGGATTAAAAAGAGGTACACATAATTAAATGTTCAAGATTAAGCCACATACTCAGATTAAAATAAAGAATTTAAGTTTGTAAAAAAAAAAAGTTCTGTAGAAGTAAATTCGTAAAAAGTATAACTAAGTGAGTGCAATAAAGCGTTTCAAAAAAGAGAGGGAAAATGGAGGATTAAATAATGGAATAGATGTAAATTCGATTAGGTTATTGGGTGTGATTGTGAATGATTTTGCCTTGTTTTTGAGAATGCGTCTAATTGTGAATGAACTTGCTCAGTCATGGAAGAACTATGTAACTTGTTCCCTGATTGAAGAATGAATGACGTTGCACATTGTGTACCTGTGAATGCCCTTGCTCCTTTCTCAATGACAACTCATATGGAAGTGTGTGATGCATTCACCATGACTAACACTGCACGTGCTTCCCCGTGCAACCGCGTGACTCTTCCACTTCCAAGGGACAGGTGTGCATGCTGACGTCACCAATTCTTTGCAGATTCCAGTCAAATTTTGTCCAATGGTAGCACGGCCCGGTCGACACCAGTACCACCCTCCGGGATGGGCATGAGTCTGCCCCACGGCCTAGATGTGTTCGGTTTGGTCGATCTTCCCGATTCTCTCTTGGTCCACCAACCCCCTCTGTCCACGTCACCCCTCGCTGGCCAATCAGGTCAGAGCAGCCGCGAGGAGCGCGCTCATTGGTCGCCCTCTCGTACATCCCTCTCCCCCTCAAGAAGGACGCCTAAGAGTTAGTCATTCAATGATTCATTTAGAAGCAAAACAAGTTGATCAGATTCAGAATTCATGCTACCAGGATGCAGCCTAGTTTGATTTTTTGCAGCGTCGACAGTTGGCATATTTATTTACCTTTTTTCCTTTGGGAATGATCATGGTAATTGCCCCCCGGGCGTTGTCAGAGCCTCCGCTGTGACAAGGCACCGAATAGTTAGTGGTTGGCTTTTACAGGTAGTTTCAGTTCAGATTCACAGCTTTAAACAACCTCCCCCCGCAAAAAAAAAGAAAAAAAAGAGCATGGAGTCCTGTCGTTGCACTATTTTCCAGGTGCAACATCGGCGCGCGTCTCTCGGCCGGTTTTGATGGGCGGTTCACCAGGCTGTCACGAACCCGAGAACCGGAACCCGAAGGGAAGGGAGGGCCGGAGGGTCGGCAGGAGGGAGGGAAGGGGGCGTGTCAGACCTTTAATACGAATCTTGATGTTCTTGCAATATGTGGCGTCAGTTTGGCCAGAGCAATTAAAACCCGCCGTTGATATAACTTGCCGCGTGACCTTGATTTGGAGAGTAAAACAAAATTGATCATCCGGGTTCGTGTGTGTTTCGAACGATTGGGTTTCGAACGATTGGTTTCCATTGGCGCTGTGAATATGTAGATACTTACGGGGATCAAAATAGCAATAGGAATAGAATTAAAATAAATAAATAAATAAATAAAACGTGGGCTTTGTTAGGGACGAAAATTAGAAACGAGGGCATTGTAAGTCGGAAAGCCACTATTGATCGGTAGCCTCAGGGATCACATATCAAATTTAAACCTGATCTAACCAGAAACCTCGAGCATCTCAAAGCCACCTTAGCCAGTAGCCCCCTTAGAGTAAAGTAGCCTATGAGAGTAGTCCCGCAAGAGTAGTCCCAGTGTAAGGCGAACCACAGGAGACAGCCCTCGAAAAGTAGTTCCTAGTGCGGCCTCAGGAGTAGCTCGCAGAGGCAGCCTCCCTCCCCAGACGCCCCACACACTCAAAGTAGCCCTGGAGAGTAAAGTAGCCCCATTAGAGGTATTCTAATAGTAGTCCCCCAGAAGAGAAAATCAACCCTGACCCCCCTTTTCTCTCAAAAATACCCCCTCCCCCAGATACGTGTCCCTTACCCACCCCTCCTCGCCCAGGAGCGTCTCGCAAGGAGGAGGGCGCCGGAGTAACCTCCCCCCTTACCCCCCCCCCCCTTCGCCCTCGCATGGAAGCGTGTCAGTCAGCGTGCGGGGGCCGGCGTGGTCACCTTTAACGCGAACAGCAGCGCCAAGTGACCATGGCTTTGCTACCTCTGTTATTGTGGGGGTAGGGGAGGTGAGGGGAAAGGGGAGGGAGGGAATGGGGGAGGGGATGAAAGGAGGGAGGGAGTGGGGGAGGGGATGGAGGAAGGGAGGGAGTGGGGAAGGGGATGGAAGAAGGGAGGGAGGGAGTCGGGGAAAGGGGAGGGGGGAAAGGGGAAGGTCTGGGCAAGGGATGCATAGGAAAAGATAGGACGATGGAGAGTGGGTGAGGAAGAAAGGGAGAAAGGATAAGGTGTAAGGATGGGTATAACGACGGATATTACCAAGGCAACGTCGAGTGAAAATACGAGAAGTAGATATACACTCATACGTATGCACATGTTTATGTATGCTTCTGTAATGTATGTACTGTATATATACAGCATACTAACTTATGTAATCAGTAGCATATATGCATAAATATATATGTGTGTATGCATATATATATATATATATATATATATATATATATATATATATATTATATATATATATATAATAAATGTATATATATACATATATATATATATATATATATATATATATATATATATATATATATATATACATACATACATCAAGGCTTATATGTGTGTGTAATATAATATAGTTGAAAAGTAATTTCAACCCCTGCTGCGTTTCCCAGTGATTTCAGGAATGTTAATGTTATTAGGCTGTTAATGAAGATTAGGACCCCCTCCCCTCTACCCCCCCCAAGGTTTTTCTCCCTTTTACGGTATATTTAGTACCCCCTAGCCATCCCTCCCCCCCTATCCCCTCTACTCGCCGCCCCCCCTCTAAACACCCTTTGAGAGAATAAAATTTTGGGATGTCAACTCAAACCCCCCCCCCCCCCTCCATACACACCCCTTTTTTCAATGCTTCATCTCATCCCACCCTCCCTCCCATTGAGAAAATAATAATAATAGTAATAAGAATGGTAATAGTTTTATACTTTAAAAAATATATGTTATAACAAATAAAAATCCCGCGACATTTTTTTTTTGTGCTTGCCTTTTTGAGAGGGTGGTGCTCATGCTCCGTCGAAATTCTTTGTTTTTTATTTTTTATGAATACATTAGAGCTGCAAAACGTAGGCCTATCGACCCTTAGGTGTTACTTTTGCCGTGCAACTTTGCATGCTGCATGTCTTGTGTTACTAGAAGTTAGAAAAAAGAAAGAGAAAGAGAGAGAGGAATAAAAAAAACAAAAAAACAAAAACAAAAAAGGCAGACGTATTGACTCTTTGAGTAGAGTTGGCAATTGCGAAGGTTCGTGCATTGCATGATGTTGCAAACCCACTTCCCATTGCCAGTTACTTTTATAAGTATATTGTTGTTGTTTTTGTTGTTTTGTCTGTGGCATATTCGGATGTTGATGTTTATGTAGACTCCTTTTCTGTTAGTACAAATACTTACGTACATATATATGTATCTCTGTGTGTATGTGTATGTGTGTACGAATGCTTTTCACAAGAATTTTATTGATCAATTCAATCACTAGAATAGAAATATTGTGCTGAATTTGCCCCCCCCTCCCTCCCCTCCCCCCCATCTTTTTTATCAATGTTGATGCTCTTTATTATTATTATTATTATTTTAATCATCGTTGATATTTATGAAGTGTTCGATTCCCCGCATAAGAAGCTTTCTTTTGTGTAACCAAACGGTGGAATCACAATGCAGGTCGAGAACATTATCAGAGGTGGTGTTCAGTTTGACATGTTCTTTTTCCTTCGTTATTGAATTATTTTATACATATATTCTACAAAATAATAAAAAAAGAATCGAATCTCTGGTTTAAAAAAAATATATATGTGAGTAACAAAACGGTCCTTATTGTTATAGAGACGATCTTATTTACTAAAGATTCAAATGATGTGGTAAGCGAGTAAATAATGATAATGATGATAACAATTTAAAGAAAAAAATGCGGTCCTATCTTCCACCTTTGCCAACAGTTAGTCCACTTTGACTTAAAGTGATGTCGCGATGTCAGTAGCTAGAGGAAGTAATAGATAATGATTAATCAAAAGAAAAATGATGATGATGACCCTCCCCTTCCCCTCCCCCCCTGGTCAATTTACGAAAAAAAAAATTGAAAACATGAAAACTGAGAGAGAGAGAGAGAGAGAAGAGCAATATGAAAATTGTTGATAATTATTATGATTACTACTAATATTTATTTTTCTTTTGTGTGATTTTTTATTGAGGTGATCTTTTGATTGAGCATGTGTTTGGCTAAGCGTAACTCTGTAAAATTAAGAAAAAAGAAGAAGTTAGATTTGGTGTGCTAAAGATATATATGTATTTTGCATATATATGTATATATCTTGTGTATTTCTCCCCAGCTGTTGTTTGTGTGTAATTATATGGGCTAAATCATACTCCAGTCTCTTCATGAGAAATTGCATTGCCCCCTGAAGTAAATATAAAAGTTATATTTAATTTCAGAAGAACATTTTAAAAAAGAAAAAAAAGAGAGAGAAAAAAAAAACAAAAATTCTGCCCAGGTACTCAGTTACAAATTGCAAATTGTTTTGGAAAATATTAACTTTACCCTAAAAAAAAGATATAATGAAGAGGCGGGCAATAATTTTATTTTAAGACAAAAAAAAAGTAATCGCAAATACAGTCATAGAGACAAATGTAACCGTAAGTTGTAAGAAATCTCTTAAAGAAGGCTAACAGTAATCAACCATTTAGCTTACAGAATCATGTGTGCAATCGCATCTTAGCTTACAAATAAGTTTAATAACCCTTAAGCCAATGAATAATCGGTTGTTAGCTTGTAATGAGTGATTGTCAAAGCGAGCTCTAACCTGACTGGCCTTTGTTCGGCGTGGCCGCTCGCCCGCAGGCCTTACCTCCCTCAACTCGCTCTCGTCCTCGGGCGTGTACACGACCAACACCTCCTCCTCCTTGGTGGCCTCGGGCGTGGGCGGCGGGGGCGGCGGCGTTGGCGTTGGCGTAGGAAGTGGCGTGGGCGGTTTCCCCAATGCGTCGCCGCTCCCGGGGTCCGCCAACCTCGAAAATGCAGCCACGGAGATCGATCGCATTATGGCCAAAATCGAGCAGGATAATAAGATTCTCGCTGAGCTCGAGAAGTCGCGGTCGACCATAGGTAAGATTTGTGAGATATATTTTTTTTTTACGTGTGTGTGTTTCCTCTTTTTTTTTTTCCTCCTCCCATTTTTTTTTTCATTTTCACCCATTCGGATGTTTTTTTTCTGGAGGGGAATGTCATTCCCCTGTTTATTTTTTTATTATTCTCTAAGAAAATAAATATATATATATCGGGGTCTTAGCTGTGTGAATAATCGCAGGGGAAGGATCAAATGAAGCGAGTATCTTATGTAATAAAAACAACAAAAACCCAAAAAGCTAAAAAAAAAAAAAAAAAAAAAAAAAAATGTCAAACTAATCTTTAAAAAGGTTCTGGCCCTCTAAGACTGATCCACCTGAAGTCTGGCAAGGGGAGAGTTTGTTTTCTTGTCACAAAACCCGTTGCAAAGTGGACTGTTGGTAGACGTGGAAAGGACTCAGGTTAGAGAGGGAGAGGAAGGGCCGCACCAGTAGCAGATTTTGATTCTTTTTGACACTGTTAAAAGCAAGAAGGAGGGTGATGTTTGACCTGCGCGTGTCTTCAGGTCCCCACGCCAAACACGTGCAGTTCTTGGACGGGTTCACGCCGGGGGTGTTCATGAGTGGGTCCCACGGTGGCTCTCGTCACCACCACCACACGTACCCTTCCTATCACCACCACACCTACCCTCCCCACCACCAGCACCACCCCAAGCACCACTCCAAGCACCACTACCACCAGAAGCACCACAGCTCGCTCTCCCTGAGCCACCATTACGGGACGCACTCATCCAACCACCCCCAGGCGTACCAACAGCGCCAGCAGCAGCAGCAGCAGCAGCAGCAGCGGCAGGGCTCACGGGCTCACCACTCCTCCTCTCGGACGCGGGTTCTCCCCCAACACCCTGGGCGCCACCGCTCAGTCGGCAAACCACCCACCACCACCACCTCCTCCTCCTCCGTGTCTGCAATGTCCCGTATCAAAAATTTTCTCACAGTGCCGAAGCCTCACTTTGCTCGCTTTGAGCGGAACAGTAAGTGGCGGTTTAGCTGCTACTGGATCTGCTACTCTGGCTCCTGTTGGTAGCTATGAGAGGCGGGTCTGTACGGCCCTTTAGTCGTCCTGGGGCGGCCCGCTCCTGCACCTGTAGAAGGCTGGGTTCGTAAAGCCAACAGCACCGTAAGAGAGAAAGCCCAAAAATACAAAGCTCAGTCCGCTAGAGTCCCAGAACGGTCTTTTGAGTGAAAAAATGCTCTAGAACATGAGAGAGAGAGAAACAAAAATACAAAACTAGAACACTTTGTTATTTATGGAGTTGTTGATTTACAAACCTGCAGCGTAGTCGTAGCGCGGGCCGTCTGCCTTCTGCTCGTACCCTGCAGCTTCCCGTACACGTCTCGTGGTCCGGCCAGAAGTTTTGTTCGTAAATAATTAATGATTTTTGTTCTTTTTTGAAATGAAGTAGGCCTCTACTTTCATCTGATTTTTGAGACTCTGGCGAGGAAGAAGCTGAGAAGCATCTTAGATCTCGCTTGATTTAGCGTTAGTGTACGGTTTGAATGTTGTACCATTGTAGGTTGCGGCCTGTATTCTGAGTCAGTAGTTTTCTCTTTTTATCTGAGAGTCTTTTTTTACGTTAATACATAAAGCAAAATCTGTAAATGGTTTGAGGAACTAGTGGTGGTGCTCGTATGCTCGAGGCCTTCAGAGAGTCTGGGTCTCGCAGCTAACATCATTCTTAGCGTCATCATATATATATATACATATCTTTTTTTCTGTACCCATCTGAGACCTGCGTGACTAGTCTATCAGAACAGACTCTGACGTCTCGCATGACCCATACTAATCCCGTCATGGTCTAGCATTGCTGTGCATGAACAGACCTCACTTGCATGGGTACGGTCCAATTTTATATCATAGACCTCTTGTCAAACATCAATTTAACATGCAAATTGATTCTTCAGTCTCAGTATTTTCTTATCTCTTTTTCTTCAAACAAACTATTTCAACAACCAAAAAATATGAAAGGAAGATCTCACAGTTTTTCAAAAAGCTTCTTGATTGCACTTAACTGCGACATCGCGGCGCCCGGAGCACGAGCGCTCACGCCTTGGTCTCGCCCTTCTCTCGCCACAGGGTTAACCACGACCTCGACCGGAGTGACTTCCATCAAAACGAGCGACTTGATCACCTCTCTGGGCCTCGCCTCTCGCACCATGGCGGGCATCACGCCCTCCTCCTTTGCCATGGCGGGCACGGGCATGACCTCCCTCACCGGGGCGGTCACCACCACCGTCTCGGCAATGGACCTCTCCAACCCCATAGTGAACCCCTTAGGTAATAACCCCCTGGGCAGTAACCCCTTAGGGAACAATCCCCTCGGCCTGATGGATCCGACGCTGGCCTCGCAGATGGGCGGCGCCAACCCCAGCCTGGGCCTGACCTCCCTCGGCGGCCTCTCCGGGACCAATCTCCTGGGGGGCACCTCCCTGCCAGGCGTCTCCCTGCACAGCACAAACCCTCTTTCCGTAACCAACCCTGCCAGCCTGTCCGCGGGCCTCAGCGGCGTGGGCGTGGTGGGCACGGGCGTGGGCATGGCAGGCGGGGGCATCAGCAACCCTGTGTTCACCAGCGTCAACCCACTGCCCACCATCATCACCACGAGCTATGACAAGGACGGTACGAGTAGCTGTCGCCGTTGATGTTCACTTGTTTTCTGTAGAATGCTTTGTTTTATAAATACATATTTGTATTTTGAGTTTTGAGTTCTTTTTCCCCCCTTTTCTGTTGGTGGTTTGATGTTTTCTAGACTGTTCAATCGAATTTGTTTTGATTTTTTTTCTTCGTATTTCGTTTTGCAAAAATTTTAGCGAGTTTGATTTTTTTTTCGCTGTTGATGATTTTGTAGATATTTAGTAATTTTTTGGTTTTGATTTTAATGTCTTGATGTTGTTTTTTGTTCTTGTTTGGTTTATATTGGTTGAGTTTCTGTTTTAGCAGCTTGCGATTTTTATTTATTGTTTTATATATTTTTTTTACAACTTGATTTTCTTGCCGCTTTATTGAACGTTGCGGTATTATTTTTATTATTATTATTAATATTATTATTATTATTATTATTGTTGTTACTATTATTATTATTATTATAATTATTATTGTTGTTGTTTTATTTATTTATATAGAACTAGAACTTTATGTAGACTGTTGTATAATCACCAATTTATTTTTATTCCAAGAACGGACGTAATTTTGGGTAAGACTAATATAAATTTGTTATTGCATTTTTCAGATATCTTTTTCATATTTTTTTTTTGCAGCTTTTCAAAGGAATTTGAGTATGTAATGTTTCAAAATAGAATGAAGTTTGTTGTTGCAATATATCAATAGATGTCAAAAATCTTAAATTAAGTTGTTTGTTGCAATATATTAATAGATGTCAAAAATCTTAAATTGCAGATATTAACGATGTATACAATCATATAAATCAAATTTTCTTTGAATCACTTTGAATTCTCTGAGAACTGTATTATTTTTCCTTCTACATACTTGTTTATTTAGCATCTCGAAATGTGTCCTTATAAAATCCTTGGATAAATATGTTTCTGTTTGTCCCCCTACAAATGTACCTGTTATTTCATCCCTATTCATTATATTTTTTATTTTTACCCCTCCCCCCTTCCCTCTAAAAAAAGAACTTTTACCACCACCCCCTTCGCTTCATACACATTCCAATTTAACTTTCTTCAATGAATCTCTTATCATTTTTGCCCACTCTAAATACCTCTTTTACCCTCACCGCCTCCCTTTCTAGGATTATTCGATTATTTTCTTCCACCTTCATTCCAGCCACAAGCCATTGTTTTTAGTCTACGACAACCTGGTCTTTTTTTAAATCCCACTATAACCCATGTATTTTTTACCCCCAAACAACTTATTTTCCTCCCACTAGAACTTCAGTATTTTCAGTTAAGTACAACCTGGTATTTTTTCCCCCACGACAACCTCGTTTTCACCCCCAGTAGTTACCTCCCTACAACACCCTGGCTCAATTTTACGCCCATTAACCCCCGCGCAACCCTCCCTCATTTTTGCCCCGCTATAGTCTCCTCCCATTTTTACTCACCCCTTCTGGGAGTTACTCGTCCCCTCTTGACACTTCCTTCCCCACAATAATTCCCTTCTCCAGTAATATTTCCCCCTCTCCTTGGCACTTTCTCCCCCCATGATAATCCCCTCTCTTACCACTATCTCCCCTACAATATTCCTCCCTCCATAATAATCCCTACCTTGGCACTTCCCCCACAATTACCCCCATCCCCATAATATTTCCCTTTGGCACTTCCTCCCCCCATAATAATCCCTCCTTCTTGGAACTTCCTCTCCCCCATAATAATCCCCTCCCTCTTGGCACCTCCTCCCGCAGACAAGAACCTGGTGAACGGCAACATCCCGGGGGTGCTGATGCCACAGTACGAGACCGACAACAGAGTGCTGGACGTACTCGAGATCCCGGGGAAAGGTCGCTGCCACGTCTACATCGCCAGGTCAGGAAGGGGCGGTAGAGGGTGGCGTATAGGAGTGGTATTATTTAAGTGTTTTTTTTTCATTTTTTCGGGTATTTGGGATATTTAGTGGTTAATTTATTTTATCTTTTGTTTATTTGTTTATTTTTATTTATTTATTTTTTATTTTTTTTATTTTTTATCATTTGTATTAACAGGAGGTTATTTATTAGTATTTTAGTTTTTAGCTTCATTTGTGTATATAGGAAGTTATGGAATAAAAAGAATGGGATGTCAGATTTTTTTCTTTTAGTTTAGTTGAATTTTTAAATGTTTTTCTGTTGTTATTGCTGTTCTTGTTATTAACTGTTCCTATTTTTAAAATCTTTATCATTATCACCATTATCAATAGTATTTTCATCTTTTTGTGTGTGTGTGTGTGTTAGGGAGGCGATTTATCAATATTTACTATATTACGGGAATGATTAAATTATGGCAGTAAAAAAAAAAAAACGGAAAGAGGGATTGATCATTATATAGAATGTGAAGAAAGTTGATTAAGCAATATTTTAAATAACGGTGACATTGTCATTTAAGTATGACGGGTTATACAGTGACTTAATGTTTTCAATTTTCTTTATTTTCGAGGCATCCAGACTTTCGATAAACTTATAATATTCAGTTGTTATATTAATTTTCACAGTGACCATTTCATATTGTTTTTGTCCTTGTTTTTAAAAAAATATTCATATATTTTTTCAGCACTGGAGAGATATAATAAGAACACATATTTTTTTGATATCCATGATGTTGATATGTTTTACACTGACTGCAGAATATAATTCCCTTTTGTGTTTTCTTTTTTGGGTCGTTAACTTTCAAACTTCTTCTTATTGACATCCGCCCATAATTTCTCCTCTCTTGCTGACACCCACCCCAAATTTCTCCTCTTACTGACATCTTCCCCAAATTTCTACTTCCTTGCTGACATCCACCCCAAATTTCTCCTCCCTTGCTGACATCCGTCCAGAAATTCCTCCTCCCTCGCTGACATCGGCCCTATTCCAACAGATACTCCTACGACCCATTCCAACACTCCCCCAACGAGAACCCTGAAGCTGAGCTGGCGGTGAATGCTGGGGACTACGTGCTGGTGTGGGGCGCCATGGATGAGGTAGCACCAAGGACCATTGTGAGAACCCCAGGGTGACTGTGGACTCATGGCATATACCACAAGGACACACCCGCTTGGCCCTGCGTTGCTGTTTGAATTGTGTTTATGTTTTCATTTATTTATCTGTTTTTTTTTTTTTTTTTTTTTTTTTTTTAGAGGGCCCTTTATTTTTTCTAGTATTCTTATCCCTCATGTCAGTAGGATTCAGGGGGAGAACATTGTAGAATAATAGGGGAGGAAGTTGTAGAATGTTGGGGGGAGGAGGGGATAATGTGTTTTAGATTATTATGGGGCTAAGTGCATGATAATTTTCATAATTAACTGGATAGGTTAGTCCCAAAAGAAAACTAGGCATGACACTTGTTATATAGGACACATTCAACCCCTATAGAATATATGTATCCTTTGTATTAGGCATGCTTGAGTGAGGTCTACAGGATACAAGGTGAACTGCACAAATATTCCTACAGGATGCCTCAAATTGATTGTGATATTATCAGATCTTGCGCTGTATATATTGATCTATAGATTTCTGAAATACAGCAGTTTTTATGTGTGGAAATTGAATTAGAGCAGATAGAAATGTTTAATTAATCTGCTGGTGTGCCTCATCTGCATCAGATTGTAAGAAAGCACATCCTTTAGGTATTAAAAAAAATATGGGACTAGATATTTTGTTATAAACTATACAGTTTTTTATTTATATGACAATCTTAAATTACCAGTAGGTGCAATAGTAGACTAACTTTCAGCTTTAGTTCATACCAAGCTAACACTAGTACAATTTCCTTTGTTACTATGTGTTACATAGGTACACATGATTATAGTGTGTCTACTCTCAGAAAAAATAACACAAGCAACTCACCCCAGACATTGGAGTACTCTGATTCACTAATTCTCCTTTTACACTGCTTTATTATTATATTTTACTGAAGAGTCTTGGTGAATTGGAAAGCTCCAGAGTTGAGGGTGAGTTGCAGGTTTTTGCTTTCCTGAGATTAGACAGAGGATAGTAATACGCATACACCATGACAGAGGGAGAAGATATCAAAATTAAATCATTAAAATTTTTCAAAAGATCTCTAACATTCATATAACTAGTTTTGGATCTCAAAATGCTATTCTCACTCAGAAAATGGCTCATATCTCAGCTGAACGCCTGGCCAGTGTGTGTTCTTGGAGTTGCCAAGGAGTCCTTTTCTCTTCCTTCCTCTCCCATTGCAAATGCCGATGCACGTGCAGTATTAGCACAACTGTTACAGTGCTGCCCTCCCTCCCCATTATAGAACCAACAAAACCTTTTGGATTTCTCTAACAGTTGCATAGAAATCTTTGATAGTTCTCTTTTGATATTAAATATAGTGTGGATCTTGTTTTTGGACTGCCGATCCACAACCACTTTTGAGTGGCATTAGCAGAGCATTTAGTTTTTTTGTTACTTTTGATTTTCTGATTATTATTTTTTTATTGGTTTGGATTTTGCACTCAGAATCACATGAATGCCAAGAGTAATCAGGACGTTACTGTACATATTTTATTTCTTGTTTCATACTGTAAATAAAGTAGTGGATGATTTTACTATTGTTTTACATATATACACATAACTGCGTGTATGTATTTATGGCATATCTAGAACACAAGTTTCTCATCTGACGGAGACTTGTAGTATTTCCTATATGCAGTTACATAAAACTTTCAGATGAATATT
>NC_051388.1:8148434-8150934 GCF_015228065.2 Penaeus monodon
TACATGTAACCTGCTATATAAGTAGGATGTGAAGCAAATGATATACAAGTGTAAATGAAGAATGAAAATGATGTATTCTGTTGTCATTCTCATTATCAGTTATTTTAATAGAGATAGGCCTTGATATTCTTGATATTGTTTTTAGTAGTTTATTTTCAAATACTTCAACTACTTTTGATTGAGAGAGAGAGAATGAAAATTAATTAGCTTTTCCTTTCACTCCACTTTCTGAAAATATATTTACTGCAGAATATAATTTATTGCCTATTTCTTATCACAAGACCCTATCATAAAAAAAATAGAAAGAAAGAAAGAAAAAAAAAATGAGTTCTGCCTTTCTAGCTAAAGACATCATTTCGTAATCAGTGTGTAAAGATCATATGGATATCATGAGTATGAGTGCCCCGGCTGGCTTAAAATTCCTTATTGGCGACGTGACAAGAGCGTGAATGCAGGATGAAGCTCTGTGTGAAGTGATTCCGGCTGTACAAAGAGACATGCATAGAGATGTACCTTCTTTAATGTTTCTTCTGCCTTTTGTAGAGTTGGCCGCCAACCAGACAAGACACAATGCTTACACGAGCTACATAGATCTTGAAGATATCATTGAGGAGGAAGAGGAGACGTTGGGAGAGCATGGTAAGGACTTTTCCTTTTCTCTTTTTCTTTCTTTTAAGTTTCAAGTTTAATGTAATTTTGGTGCTTTGAATACTGAGGATTATAAATTACTTTTATGCACATAAGGATACAGTGACAATGGAAAGATATGTTGGCTTATATTTGGCTCAGTGTTGCAAATCTTGACTGCATCCAGCTTTTTGGCGAGTTTTAAGGCTATACATACTTATATTTATGATAGATTTTTATTGACAAATGTTTATATATATATTTCTTTTTATGTCTCAAGCATTTATGTTATTTATCTTGAGTTTTTTATTTTTATGTCAAGAATGTATTGTCCAGAATGCAGTTTACATTCTTACAGTATAATGTCTCATTGTAATAAAGTCTGTGGTTGTTAACAAGATGTGTATAGATACAGCAACTGGGGTTTCTGTTTATAAAAAGGGTGTATAGCAAATGAGTGTATGTCTATTGTGTGAATCCAATATACATATCTCATACTGATGCCAAACTAGCAAATGTTAAATCTAAGTCACTCTCCCCTGAAAAAAAGAAAGATAAACACTTTGATAACAACTAACAGTCATTGCAAGTTGAGAAAATCAGAGATAAAATGCCCAATATAAGCCATTAGAACCTTTGATAGGATGGCATTATGTAAATACATCATAATGTACGTAAATTGGCTATTCATTTTAGCTGAAGAGAATACCCATTTATGAGAAATATAGAAAGCAAATTATAAGTCTTAGTAATCCGCTAGCTAGCTCCAATTGCTAGATTAGATTAGAAAAACGAGTTAGTTGAGTCATAGCAGAAATGGTAGTATGACCCAGAAAATCCATAAAAAAAAAAGTTTTTGACTTAATCATCATGTCTTGCATATCTATATCTATAAATATATTACATTTAGCTATAAATTTTCTAGTATTTCACTTTTGGCTTGACACGATCAGTATTCACCATGAGACAGTGAGATTGGCTGACTTTATTTCCCCTCATCTCAGATAATAGCTTTCAAATGGCTCCCTCTTTTGCTGGCTGTGCTCCCACTCCCTTTCCCCCTTATATGCTCCCAACACTCCCTCCCCTGTTGTCTGTGGCCCATTGGGTTCCCCTCCCCCACTCAAAATGGTGTAAGATAAGGTGAAGCCTTTACAGTGTATCTCTTAAGCTCTTGAAATGTACGACTTAAAATCACTGTTGTATTAGTCTTATCTTTTATGTTTTGTGTTTCAAGTAACAAGAGGATATAGGTGTTTTGATATAGGTGTTTGATAGGAGATATTTCAATACATGATGGTCTTTACAAAAAAGGATGAGGTATATATTCGTGAGCTGTATTTCCAGTGTATATTTATATGGCAGGGTACCGGGACACGCACACATATATGCACTTGTACATATGCACACATGCATGTGTACACAAACACACTGACTATACACACTCTTTCTTTATTCTACTCTCCTCTCTGCCTTTCTCTACTCTTCTCTTCCCCTCCCTCTTCTTCTCTTCTCCTCTCTTCACTTTTCTTCTCTTCTCTTCACTTTTCTTATTTTACTCCACTTTTCTCTCCTCCTTTCCTCCCTATTCCTCCACTCATCTCCTACTTTCTCTCCCCTTTTTTTACTATTTTTCTTTATTCTTGTTCCTCTCCCTCTTTTTTTGTCTTCCTCTTTCCCATCTTTCTTCCCTTCTTTCTCAAATATGTACATGTACACATATATGCATATACCTTGGATACAAAGGAACTCAACAAGTGATAGCAAATGCACATCAGTTCTTTACTAAAGCTCTCATTAATGCATGTTATTTCACTCGTTCTTCAGCCCAAACACTTTTGACAATACTAACAAATATTAATTGTCATGAATA
>NC_051388.1:8155934-8163434 GCF_015228065.2 Penaeus monodon
CAGCTTTCCATCAGCCGGGGGACGATACAGAATTTTTTCAAAGAGAAGAAAGATACAGTACAGACTCCCACAGGCCCCTCCCCCATACACACACACCCGTAGAATGCCAAAGCTAAGCGCCACGCATAGACCAAAGACTTAAAAAGAGGGAGATAGAGGGAAAAAAAAGAAGAGAGTTCACAGACCCATTTCCACACCGAACCGAAAGCCCCCTTTTGAACCAGCTCACTCTCTAAACCAGCCAACCATCCATCCAACCGCTCCTTTAACGGCTGCTACTTGCTCCTACCGTTACGGCTGCCGCTCCTGCTGTTACCGCTGACGCTGCCAATTGCCGCTCTCTGCCTGCCCCGCTTGCCATGCATGGAGCTAGCGTAGTGACACCACCTCTCTCTTAACTAGACCTCTTCTTCTCGGTGCTAGTCCCACCGCCGGTCCAGCTCACCCTCGAGAGACAGCTCAACAAGAGCATCCTCATCGGGTGGAACCCCCCGCCCGACGCGCCCCCAGGATCCATCGAGTCCTACCACGTCTACGTCAACGGACTCCTCAAGACCACAGTCCGGGCCAGCGAGAGGACACGGGCGCTGGTCGAGGGCGTCGACTCCACCAAGGTAAGAGGAGGGTGGGGAGGGGAAGGGGCGGGGAAGGGAATAGGAAAGGGGAAGAAGGTGAAAGGGAAAGGGAGGGGGAGGAGCAAGGGGGAGGGAGGGATAACCCAAAGTCCTTGTGCATTTCAGGTGCAGGTTCTTCGTGCTCTGATTTCACCTCCTTCGTCAGGCGTCAATATGTCAATGAATAGACACTCATTTCATGCATTTTCATCTCATACAGGGACGGCAGTGCTATAACGAGTAGTGATTACGAAAGCAGGTAAAATGCAGGTAATGTTAGTTGTCGTCAAAACCCGCTTCGCTCATTACGAAACCCAGTAACGACAGGCTTCCGAATCCAACTATAATTACAGAAAGAAAAAAGAAATTAAGAAAAAAAAAGTAAATATATCAAAGAGACACTTAACTGGTCGTTTAAAAGTTGGATCCATTAATTTTTTGCCGTTTATTGCGACTGGAGAGAAATTTCTCTCAGATTGTCAACATTTTGTCTTTTTCAAGTCGAATACTATTTATAGAAGGCCTGGCGTGTCTCGTTTCAGTGTCTAGGTCTATTCAGGATAACGGTAGCATGCGAAATGAAAATTAAAATGAAAAAAAAAAAGATTAGCGTGACAGATGTTGATATTGCGTGATGGAGTGTGTGTGCGCGCGCGCGTGTGTGTGTGTGTGTATGTGTATGTGTATGTGTATGTGTATGTGTATGTGTGTGAGAGAGAGAGAGAGAGAGAGAGAGAGAGAGAGAGAGAGAGAGAGAGAGAGAGAGAGAGAGAGAGAGAGAGAGAGAGAGAGAGAGAGAAATGAAAAGAGAGAGATACGTGATACTCGGTGCAAATGGCGAATTACGATCGCTAATGATGCCCGAAGGTCAGTTGCCATGACAACGCATGGAAGCCGCCAGAGCAAATTCATCCTTCGGTTGCTAGTCCATAAGGTACATTTCGGCCGGTTTCCTGCATCGCTAACTTTATTACAGTCGGTAGATGGATCAAACATATTGCTGTCTTTCACTCTCATGGGATTTTTTTTTTTCCTTTTTTTTAATGGATAGGATGCTCGTGCGAGTTAAAGCTGCGGGGAGAGAGAATATTTGCGTTTTGCCTTTGCGCCCATTTTCCTCAGTTACTTGTGTTTTTTATTGCTTCGTATTTGTTTTGTTTCTGTGTCTCTTCTTTCACGTGTTCCTCCTCCTCCTCCTTTTCCTTCACCTCCTTCTCTTCCTCCTCGTCCTCCTCCTCCTCCTCCTCTTTCTTTTCCTCCTCGTCGTCGTCGTCCTCCTCCTCCTCCTCCTCCTACTTTCCCTCTTCCTCCTCCTCCTTTTCCTCCTCCTCCTCCTCCTTCTTTTCCTCCTCCTCCTCCTCCTCCTCCTCCTCCTCCTCCTCCTCCTCCTCCTCCTCCTCCTCCTCCTCCTCCTCCTCCTCCTCCTCCTCCTCCTCCTCCTCATTTTCATCTTTCGTGACTGTTTTCTTCATCTGTATAGAAAAAAAACATAGTTAAGAAGAACGAAAACACAATGTAATAATACTGGTAATGATAGGAAGCAACGGCAAAGATTATGAATGAAAAAAAAAGATAGCAACAATAACAAGAAACATACAATAGAGTTAATTAAAGAAAAAAATAAATCGTGAAGCGCATGACGTCAATACCTTGTGTCCAAAAATGGCGCGAATGTCCCGAACAAGAACTCCGGAGCCTCACAGATGACTATGAGATTTATTTGCGACGAATAAAAGAAATGGCGTGATTCACCCCCACGCCTCCCCCGCCCTGTCTCCATTATCTCTATCTATCCCTCTTTTTCCTCTAGTTCTTTATCTCTGCCTTTCTCTCATACCTTCCTATCTTCTTCATCCTCCTGCCTGTTTTTCCTCCCTTCTTCTCCCCGTCCTCTCTCTCTCTCTCTCTCTCTCTCTCTCTCTCTCTCTCTCTCTCTCTCTCTCTCTCTCTCTCTCTCTCTCTCTCTCTCTCTCTCTCTCTCTCTCTCTCTCTCTCCCTCCCTCCCTCCCTCCCTCCCTCCCTCCCTCCCTCCCTCCTTCCCTCCCTCCCTCCTTCCCTCCCTCC
Source organism: Penaeus monodon (assembly GCF_015228065.2). Lineage (NCBI taxonomy): Eukaryota > Metazoa > Arthropoda > Malacostraca > Decapoda > Penaeidae > Penaeus > Penaeus monodon. The sequence continues at coordinate 8,158,613 of NC_051388.1, forward strand.
CCCCATCTCTTCCATCCTTCTCCCCCGTTCCCCCATATCCTCCCCTTCACCCCCCCCCCCCTCGCCCTGTTTATGGCTATATGTCCGTGTTTCCCTGAAATTAAGAGCCTATTATGATAGCGAAATAGATTTCCTTCCGCGTTGAGATAAACAAACTGTTTTCATTGGACTTATTTTTAAAACGTTGAAACATCTGTGGTATTTTGTTTATTTATTTATTTATTCTTTATTACCGTTTTCCTTTTCTGAAGTGATTTTGCGGATCAATATATGGGTTTCGTAGTTTCTCGATACATGTCATTCATATGTTTCTATCTGTATTTTTTCACATTTTACATTTCACAGATATATATATTATATATATATATATATATATATATATATATATATATATATATATATATATATATATATATATGCATGTACATATATAGCCATGTATATATATTATTATTATTATTATATATATATATAATATATATATATACATATATATATATATATATATATATATATATATATATATATATATATATTTTTTTTTTTTTTTTTTTTTTTTACAAAAATGCCTACACTTGCTTTTTGTTACTGTTAAGCTAAAAATGTTGTATGTAATGTTTTAGATAAGTGTATATTATCGTGTTTTACGTTTTCTGTTTTCTTTTCATTGTCCTATGTTAAAAATTGGATAATAATGCTTGATTAGTCTTGAATTGCAAAATTTTATGTAACTTATAAATTCTATACTTATAAGTTTCATATTTAGTCATACAACTATGAATTCAAAATATAAAATATACAACCGTTATATTATAGACGTTCACTTGTTGTCCTTCAGCTTGTAAATACATTTCGCCATCCCTTTTACTCTGTAATGTCATTAGACGCACATCGACATGTTTTGTCAAACCCTGCTCCGCTTTTGGCATGTCTTTGTACATACTCCCTACGTCCACACTAAATACATGAGGCTACCTGCATATCCTTTTCCCTTTCTCATGCATAGCACCTGTCATTTCATGTTTTTTTATGCCTACGATTATATGCGGTCAAATCCATTATTTTTTTTTCATTGTACGTCATCTCCAACCCTCTATACCTAGTTATTTTCACGCTAAATAATTGGCATACGGGCCTGCTAAATTATCTCTATGATGCCTACCCAAACCCCATCTTGTCAGTCACTCACTATCTTAGATATATCATAAGTTTCACTCATCCCTCACCTCACACTCACTGATCCAAGCCCCACTAAACCCGACTAAACACGAACAGAATTCACTAAACACAACCAGAATTGAAGTCCGCCATGTTCTATCAAAACCCCGTTGTATCACCCACTCCCAACACCAAACTTAATCAAATGTTGCACAAAAAAAAAAAATATATATATAATATCCGCTCCTACCAACGCCCCTACAGAAACAAACAAGTAAACGGAAAAACACCAAGCCCCACTATACACCACCATACCCCACTATACACCACCATACCCCACTATACACCACCATACCCCACTATACACCACCATACCCCAAACCCAACCCAACCGCACCATACCCCACCAAACTCCCCACTCCCTCTATAACACGAGGCTCCATCATACCCTCCATACCCCCACCATACCCCTGTCATACCCCACCAAACCCCCACTCCCTCCCCACCAGGAGAACCCCCCACACCCAAAACCGCGCCAAGCCTAAAACCCGGTTCCCGCCCCACAGCTGCACCGGATCAGCGTGCGCTCGGTGACGCCCAACCGCCGCACCTCCAGAGACGCCGCCTGTACCATGGTGATCGGGAAGGACGCGCCCTTGGGACCCACCAGCGTCAAGGCGACCTCCATCACCTCCACCTCCGCCGTCATATCCTGGCTGCCTTCCAACTCAAACTTCCAGCACACCGTCTGCGTGAACAACGTGGAGGTGCGGACGGTCAAGCCAGGCGTGTATCGGCATACCATCACAGGTTAGAAGTCGTGTTTTATTTATTTATTTATTCGTAAGAGGGAGGGTGTGTTTTGTATTTTTTTAAGGAGGGTGAGACTTTTTTTTAAACAGAAGGGTGTGTTTTTGTATGTAATTTTAAATGTTTTTTTGGTGTAATGATGTGATTTAGTTTCCTTTCCTTGATTAGTTGTTTGCGTGTTGTTTTTTGTGGTAAATTGTTGGGATTGGATTATTGTGCTATAGTGTAGTATGCAGATATTTACTTAATCCCCTTTTTTTCTTTCTCTTGTTCTCTTGTTCTTTCCTACTCTTTTTATCGCTTTCTCTCTGTCATTTGGTCTGTCTTTCTTCCTTGTCTTTCCTCTCTCTTGCTCTCCTTTCTCTCTTTTCCTCATCTCTCTCTCTCTCTCTCTCTCTCTCTCTCTCTCTCTCTCTCTCTCTCTCTCTCTCTCTCTCTCTCTCTCTCTCTCTCTCTCTCTCTCTCTCTCTCTCTCTCTCTCTCTCTCTCTCTCTCTCTCTCTCTCTCTCTCTCTCTTCCTTTCTTTCTATCTATCCCTTGCCTTGGCTCCTTTCATGCACCCCTTTGCATAACCCTCCCTCGTATTGCACACCATGTCACTCATGGCTGTTCCCTTCTCTTTCTTATCCTTCTCCCCCTGTTTTTCCCCTTCCTTCCGTCCCATCACGCCTTCCTCTCTCTCTTCCCTCTACCTTCTCCTTCGCCCCTTCCTTTCTTGTATACCTTTTCCCCTCAACCCTTTCCTATTTCCTCTGCTCTCTCTCTCTCTCTCTCTCTCTCTCTCTCTCTCTCTCTCTCTCTCTCTCTCTCTCTCTCTCTCTCTCTCTCTCTCTCTCTCTCTCTCTCTCTCTCTCTCTCTCTCTCTCTCGTCCATCTCCTACTCCACCTTCTTCTTCTTCTTCTTCTTCTTCTTCTTCTTCTTCTTCTTCTTCTTCTTCTCCTCCTCCTCCTCCTCCTCCTCCTCCTCCTCCTCCTCCTCCTCCTCCTCCTCCTCCTCCTCCTCCTCCTCCTCCTCCTCCTCCTCCTCCTCCCTCCCTCCCTCCCTCCCTCCCCCCACCACCCTTCTACACCTTTACCCCTCTCCTCCCTCCCTCCCTCTCTCTCTCTCGCGCAGGTCTCTCCCCCAACACGACCTACCGCGTGACCATCCGGGCGAAGAACCTGCGGGCGCCGCAGTTCGACGAGAAGGCCACCAGGAACCAGGACCGCCTCTCCACCACCATCGAGTTTCGCACGCTGCCCAAGGGTGAGTGTTTTCAGGCCTCGTCTGTTCGGGTTTTGAGATTTCATTTTTAAGGGGTTGCGTTTGGGTTTTTCGTTTCTCTATTGAGGCTCTTTTTTGAGGTTGTGGGGGTTGTGGGGTTATTCTTATTTATGGGGGTTGGGTGGGATGTTGATTTTTTTTGTTTTTGTTTATTTCCCGTTTTGAGGATAATCGAGTGGTTGGGATGAGATTCGGTGATTATTGAAATATATATATACATGTATAGAGGGGATTTTGGGGAGTATTATTTTCGTTTTTAGAGGGGAGGGTAGTATTTTTATTTTTAAATTGAGGAACGATAACATAGATGGAGACGATCACATGAAAGGCAAGCGCCACTGAGAGTCTTTGCATGCAAGAGCTCCTTTTACTCTCAGTAGATAGATAAGCAAATATGTATATATATATATATATATATATATATATATATATATATTTATATATATATATATATATATATTTATATATATACATATATATATATATTTATATATATACATATATATATATTTATATATATACATATATATATTTATATATATATATTTATATATATATACATATATATATATATATATATATATTTATATATATATATATATATATATATATATATATATATATATATATTAGACAGTGATTGTTTTATCGCCGTATTAATATTCACTAGCTCGTTCACTCCCCCAGTCCAGCTAATCCCACTTATCACATGTTCCCTTGTCGTTTATTCCTCAAACATGAAAAAATACTGTATATATATAAAGCAAAACAACACAAACCGAAAATGGAAATGTTAACACTCCAGGTGGTCCGCCATTGACAGTGATCGGCCACTATCATGTGTAAAAAAAAAAATTAGAGGGATCCTCATTGTTATTATTTTTTTGTTTGTCTTATTTTCCTTATTCTTCTATCAGACTCTTCTAAATTCGTCTTATCAAACCATGCAAGGACAACTTGTTTTACTTTTGCACATTTTCTTGTTATTTCTGTTGGATTTATGTGCAGATATTACCCCTTCCCCCCTTCTTATATAAAAAAAAAATCAGAAAAAATGTCATTTATTCATTCTAACCAATGTATCACACACACAAAAAAAGATGCTGCAGGTTATATTGGTAAGTATATCTATGGGTGGTCTGGTGACCTCTTTAAAACAACAGTGCTTGCTATATTTCTTCCACCCACACAACTGAAGCCGATGCGAGGTGGGGGCGCACAGGCGCAAGAGTCGAGAGAGGGAGAGATTGGTAGATCGAGGGATAGATTGAGAGAGAGAGGGAGATGGAGAGATAAATTGATGGATTGATTGAGAGATAGATGGATTGTTTGATTGATTGAGTGATTATATATATATATAATATTATATATATATATATATATATATATATATATATATATATAGAGAGAGAGAGAGAGAGAGAGAGAGAGAGAGAGAGAGAGAGAGAGAGAGAGAGAGAGAGAGAGAGAGAGAGATAGAGAGAGAGAGAGAGATCTGTTACTCTTTTTAAGCAATTAATTAATAGACGGATGGTATCTAATATATCTACAGAAAATGAAATTTAAACATATATAAAAGACTGATGTGAA
>NC_051388.1:8168434-8188434 GCF_015228065.2 Penaeus monodon
CTCCCTCCCCCTTCGCCCCCTTCCACGGTGCCCCGAATACCCTCCTGTGTGACGGTGAGGTGTCCCCCTCCCCCTTACTTCCCTCTCCCATCCCCCCCCCCTCATAGTACTCTGCGAGGCTTTTGTAATTTCTATCTTCTTTAAGGGTGCGGCGCCCCCCATGTGACGCGAGGTCGCTTTTCGAAAAGACCCGACACTTTTTTTCTTGCTCTTACTGAATCTCTTACTCTTTTTTTTCTCGGTCTGACATTTCTCCTTCAGATGTTTGATTCGTCTTCTTGTCTTTTATCATATTTGTCTCACTTTTTTTTTTTTTTTATCTTTCATCAATTCTGTTCCTTCTTCCGTCTTCCGTCATCCCCTTTTCCATCTTTTCTCTCTCGTCTCTCTCCTTCCTTTTTCCACTCTGCTCTTCCCTTTCCCCTATGGATGTGTCTATATCTAAAAATACGTATCTCTATTTTTTTCTTGTTTTTTCCTCCTCCACATTATGTTTCTTCCCCTTTCTTCTTTGTTCGCCTTCCCTTTCCCTCCTCTTCTTCTTCTTCCGCCTCCTCCTTTTCTTCTTCATCTTCATCCTCTTCCTTTTCCTCCTCCTCCTCCGTCTCCTCCTCCTCCTCCTCCTTCTCCTCCTCTTCCTTCTCTTGTCACCCTTTCTCCAGTCCTTCCTCCTCCTCCTCCTCCTCCTCCTCCTCCTCCTCCTCCTCCTCCTCCTCCTCCTCCTACTCCTCCTCTATCTCATCTTCTACCCCCTTTCTCTCGATTTTGCTCCTCCATTTTTTATTCCTCCCCGCGGAATCACAGTTTCCAGATTGCCCCGAACTTCGTCTGAGACACGGAACCTCTCGCTTTGATGTAATGTCTCGGATCCAGACCATTAGAGAGTTATTTTTGGTCCGGTCGAGTTATTTGGACAGACACACGCACGCCAGGCGCACAGGCAAACTCGCGCACACACTCGCACAGGCATAAGATAGACTAGTCATGCATTCGCTCAGGTAGGCTTGTGAACACTCATATACACTCACGTAGATAGGCACGGATACAGTCGCTCAGGCAGACTCGCACACACTCCCGCACGCTTGCATAGACGAGGCACGCACACGGTCACACACGTTCGCACAGAGAGACGCGCACGCACTCGCACGCACATTTTATTAATGGGTCGTGGGTACACACTTTCTTGGGTAATATTCAGAAAGGATATATAATCCCATCCATGTCACTCTGATACACATCCATGTACACTCTCTACAAGCAATTTCACGTACACATGTATGTACGTTACCGTACACATACTTCCTCCTAGCTTTATGAAATAAATTGTGATTGCAGGAGTCAAGCAGAAATAAAATCAGAATTTAATTTCCTTGCACTTACGAGTTAGACAAAACGCGGAAAGAAATAATATATTTGTTTACAGTTTCCTGTTTTTCGAATTTCAAAAATCTTGTACAGTGACATCAAGCTACGAATTTATGGTCATAATGAAGGTCATAATCATGGTATTCATACTACTACTACTAATGATAATGATATAACTACTGGCGATATAAAAAATATCATGATATTAGCAAAGCATTGCTCATGATTCAAATTTGATGATGATAATGATTAATTAGTTTGTAGGTTTTTGATTGTTAACAAGCATTTAAAAATACATCAGAGGTTCTCTTTACTGTTTCCAACCCTTTTATCTCACGTGCTCTCTCTCTTTCCCCTTTATCTTATCTTGTTCACCCTTATAATCGCTTTTGATCCACTTATGGACGCCTCTTTCATGCGCTCTCTATCTTATCAGTGTCATGCTCCATATCTATTCATCTCATTAGTGTCCTTTTCCCCATCTCTTTATTATATCGTGTCCTCCTCCCTATCTCTTTATCTTATCAGTGTCCTATTACATACGAAGCTTCAAAATCAGAGACGTGTCAACCCCTCTCTCCATCCTTCACCCCCCCCCCCCCCATCTTCCCTACCACCCTCTCCCTTTCCTTCGTACGGACACCAAACACTCTCTTGATTTCCCATACCTCCCCCCCCCCTCTTTATTCTCGCCCCCTTTTCACCCTTAGTATCAGCCACTCGGTTCACCCTAGCACTACTCCGTTTTTGCTGAAGATCCAGTGGTGAACTTGACTGTTAGGAGAGGGAGAAAACTCTACGGACATTGGACGCCCTGTTTAAGTACCTCCTGTGCAGTTATGCCAGGGTGGTGATTAATTTTGACTAAATTGAAATTGAGAGAGATGAAGCAGAAGAAAGTAAAAAAAAAAATATATATATATATATGAGTCAAGAGAGACTAGTTTTATTGTTTTCGAGTAACGTAAACTTCAAAATTTGGGGACTGATTTAGACATTTTTTCGTTTCAAATTTTGTGAGTTCGCCTCTGGAAGAAGCACTCCTGTGTTTAGGAATCGTGGCCATTCACAAAGGACTGGTGTTGGCAATAGTAAAAAGAAAAAAAAGTATAAGGGACATTTTTATCTTTTTACTTAACTAAAACACGATTTTTAAAAAATCATCTTAGAAGTATATAAATCCATCGATGTATTTGTTTCATAAGAGAGCATACTGTACACCACCAGTTCTTAGTGTAGAGAACCATTTTGTTCCAACACTGGCATGGCACAACGCACTCGCACGTGTACAGAGCACGGATGTAGGACGGAATCCCAGGAGACGAATATCCAGACAGATCCTTACTCCAATCCTCTATCCAATCGCAGCCCGTTTATTTCCCCCGAATGAGCGTCACCCGGTCCTGAATCCTTTGAACCTAATCACCCAAATCCACTTCAGGTTCACCAGAATCTCCTCTCCTTCACCGTCTCCAAAACCCTCAAGTCTTTTGAGAAACCGAGAACCTTATCACCAGAACCTAGAACCCAGAACCCCCCATCCCCATCCCCATCCCCATAGAACCTAACACCAACCTCACCCTTATATCTCGAGGCCTGGTATTTTGTCCGTTAACCCACCATGCACACACACACCTTCATCCGTCCCAGTACTCTTTTATTCGTTGGCAGCTGAGAATAGTTCAAAGAGTGCCTCGTTGCCTGGCACTTCTGTACGTGACACACCTTTGTGATGAACTGGCTTTTATATTGAGACTGTGGTGTAGCTCTGATCGCCACGAGTTGTGCGATGACTATGATTTTCCTTGATTTATTTGCACCACACCGTTGCATAGAGACATGCAGTATTATGATCACTATTTGGATTGTTTTTTTAGCATGCTTGATGACTGTTTATGTTTTTATTTCCTTTTTTTTGTTTGTTTGTTTTGGTTTTTGGTTGTTTCTACCTTTGAGTTCAATTCACGGATTTGTGTTTTTTTACGTCTTCATTTTGTATATAATTCTGTTTGACTTCGTGTATGTATGTATGTATGTACTACCCATGTATTTTTAAGGTTTAAAGTTTGCCTCGACCAGTTAGAAGCGAGCGTAGAATTCTTATATATTAAAAAAGATAGAGAGGCAGAAAAGCAGCACTTCACATCAGTCTGCAATGTTATGTGTTTGTTTGTTTTCTTAAGCAGTTCTTAAGCCTAGGCAGCAGTGCTATAAGGAATGCCAGCTAGTGATTCCCACTTAGAGACAATGGCTTGAACGGAATTTTGGATAGCAGGAGATACGGCTAGTAGTTTTACATTTTTTTACTATTACATACATATATTTACATCTCTGCCGAAAGCATCTTACGAGAAGTAGTGCTAGTTAGAGAAGGAAAACGAGGAATTTAGAGTATCTCGCGTAGGCTCCGAGACAGCCCCACCCCCCTTGCCTTCCCGCGAGGCCGAGATGGGCTCAGATGTTTGGCACCTGTTCCCCCCCTTCCCCCCAGGGCTTCCGGACCCCCCCGTGGACGTGCAGGTGGAGCCCGGCCCCCAGGATGGCTCGCTGCTCGTCACGTGGCTGCCCGTCACCATCAACAGCACTGGCGGCACGTCCAACGGCGCCCCCGTCACCGGATACGCGGTCTACGCCGACGGCAAGAAGGTCACCGAGGTCGAGAGCCCGACGGGTACGTGTGTGTGTGTGTATGTGTATGTGTGTGTGTGTGTGTGTGTGTGTGTGTGTGTGTGTGTGTGTGTGTGTGTGTGTGTGTGTGTGTGTGTGTGTGTGTGTGTGTGTGTGTGTGTGTGTGTGTTTTAGTCTTCAGTAAGTGCGCTCAGATTGGAATCAGCTGTCATGAACATCAAAGTATTCTGCTAACCACAATTTTTTTCCTTCCCTCCCCCCATCTCATCCTCTCTTCAACCCCATCATTCTTCCCACCTTCGCACCCCCCCCCTCCTCCATCCTTTCCCCCTCCTTATTCCACCTTGTCCTACACGCCCCCACCTTCCCTTTCTTTTACTCTCTTCCCGTCCCCCTTCCCTCCCATTCTTACCATCCCCTACCATTTCCCCATCCCTCCCACTCTCACCCACCCTCCCTACCATTCTACTCATCCTTGCTACCCCCATCACCCTCCCTACCACCCTTACCACTCTTCCCACCACCCTCTCACCCACCCTCCATACCACCCTCTCACCCACCCCCCTTCCCCCCCTTCCCCACCATCCTCCTCACCCACCATCCTCCTCACCCACCCACCTCTTCACCCACCCACCCACAGGAGACCACGCGCTCATAGACCTGACGAAGATCCCCGGGTTCGAGCCCAAGCAGGTGACGGTACGGACGAAGAGCCGGGACAGCGTATCGGGAGACTCCGTGCCCAGCCAGATACCCAGCCACTTCGCAAGGGGACGAGGCCGAGGGAAGGTGAGACAGAGGGAGGAGGAGAAGGAGAGGGAGAGTGGGAGAGAAGAGGGGGATAGTGAGTGAGGGAGGAGAATGTAAGGGTGAGAGAGAGGGAGGAGAATGTAAGGGTGAGAGAGAGGGAGGAGAATGTAAGGGTGAGAGAGAGGGAGGAGAATGTAAGGGTGAGAGAGAGGGAGGAGAATGTAAGGGTGAGAGAGAGGGAAAGAGGGAGAGAGAGAGAGAGAGAGAGAATTTTTTATTTTTCTCCGAGGGTAATGCTGCAGTGTCACACCGTGATGGAATCCTCTTTTTGTTTTTGTTTTTTTACTTTTGTTTTGTTTTTGTTCCGTGCTTTTGTTTTCGGCTTTTGAGACGTCCACGCCAGCTTCATGCCATCACTGAGAATCTCCTTTATTGTTTTATTTCCATGTTTTTTTTCGTTTTTATTTTTGTTCTTTTTTTTGTTTTTTGGTTTTGTTTGTGTTGCCTTATATACTTCTTTTAGAATTGTTGTTTGTTGATTTGATTCTTTTATTTGCACTAGTTCACCCACCTCACCCACTTCACAGTCAGTTCATCTCTCTGCATATTCGGACACTGGATTCATACAAAAGAAAGTCCTCGAACACCGATTTGGACACAGCACACACACTATGAGTTAAAGAAGTGATGACAATGAGATATAAAAAAGTACGAGGTTTAGGTAAACGCCACACTTTCTTCAAAAACAACGTTAGTAATGGTAGTGATAATAACAATACCAGTGATGATATAAAAGTAAAGATAAGGATAATAATAATGATAACAGTGGTATTAAAAAACAGTAGTAATAATCACAATGGCAATGATGGTCAGTGATATAATTAGATCATTATAAAAATATAGATAAATGAATGGAACAAAATCTTAAAGACTCAAAATTGATGTTAATCAAGAATAATTTAATGTGGAAAAGAATAGAGTTGCAATAACAATTAAGAAACTCACGCTTTCACGCGCTCATCTCACTTATGAAAGCAGTACCAAAAGCACAGTGATTCCTGGGCACACATGCAAATGCACGAGGGCACAGACGCATAGCCGGGCATGCACGCACACGGGAACATGCACTACACATCCACAGGTTAACATGCACAGCCACGAGGACCTGTATTGTATAGCACAGACACGCTTACACGCTGTCACAGTCACGGGATTTTTACACACTGCATCTGGATATTGATTGGATTGGTATCAAGTGTCTTAAGATATGCGTGAGTTTTTAAAGAAATGTATATATGAATATCGTATGTATATTCTTTATCATTTTGCTAAATTGTCATTTGTCAGAATATGAATTTAGGAAGAGAAAATCGTGTTTTAAGTGAAAGTTATTATTTTTTTTTCATCTGTCATGCAATCGCCCATGACTGTCATGGTCATCAAACATTCAGGCTGTTTTCATGTCAACACGTTACGCACACAAGTCGATTTTATGGTGTATGTCGTGTACACAATATATGGGGAATTACATGACTTAATTGATAAAAAAGAAAAGAAATAGTATTTGTGAATATTGTCAGTTATAAACAGACAAACATTCCAACTGCAAAGTGAGATATTTATATTATGTGAAAGAATATAAATCAAGGATACACTGTAGATGATGTATTTATAAAACTTTAGGGTTTTATATTCAGAATCTCCATCAATAGAACCAAAAATCATGTACAGTAATCTCGACAAAATTATGAAAATTATTAAAAAGAAAAAGGGAAAAATGAGAAACACATTTGCACGATACACAAACATGCATATTGCTGGACTAACATCAAGCTGGATCCTGAGAAACAACAACATTGCATACATTTTGGGAAACAAAAACATCATTTCGTAGTTAGTGTTCAACAGTGCTCATCATTCTCTTTGTTTTCTTTGTTTGTCTTGAGTTTTTTTTTGTTTTTTTTAGCAATTCTGTCCATTTTCTTAATAAGTTTATAACATGTCATATATATCATATATCACATACCATCTTTCACTTATTTTTTGTCTAAATCTATTTTATTTATGTATTTTAAGCAGTTATTTTGCATTTCCCTATTTCTTTAGTTTTTCTTATTTCATTTTATTTACTTGTATATTTATTTCGCTGTTAAGTATATCCCTATTTATAATTTACGCCCGTTTATCTTATTTATTTTCCCTTTATCGCTAATTATGTTTCTATCATTTAGTTTCGTTGCTGCATCTCCTTATCCCGCCCATTCGGTTATTATCCCCACCCCCCTTTTTTCGTTTTTTATGTTTTGTTTTCCGTCTTTTTTTTTGTTTTGATTTGATTTCTTTATTTTGGTTGCTTTAGTTCCCTCTCCCCTCATTCCCGACAGCTAGAAGAGGAAGAGGCCTTGTTGCACTCAGACATGGACCGGCCGTCGGAGCTGTCTGACATCGCCGAGGAGAGTGAGACTGAGTTGTCTGACGAGGTAACTACAAGGCTTGCCTCCTCCTGCTCCTACTCCTGCTTTTTTCCTCCTCCTGCTCCTACTCCTGCTTTTTTCCTACTCCTGCTCCTACTCCTGCTCCTGTTTTTTTTTCCCTCCTGCTCCTACTCCTACTCCTGTTTTTTCCTACTCCTGCTCCTGTTTTTTCCCATCCTCCTGCTCCTGCTCCTGTTTTTTCCCATCCTCCTGCTCCTACTCCTGTTTTTTTCCTACTCCTACTCCTATTCCTTCCGTTTTTTCCTACTCCTATTCCTATTCCTGCTACTATTCCTGCTCCTGTTTTCCCTACTCCTACTTCTGCTTTTCCTATTCTTACTCCTTTTCCTCTAACTTCTACTTCTCATCTTACTCCTGTTGCTCCTTCTCCTCCACCTCCTCCACCACCTCCTCCTCCTCCTCCTCCTCCTCCTCCTCCTCCTCCTCCTCCTCCTCCTCCTCCTTCTTCTTCTTCTCCCCCTTTCCCCTCCTCCACCTCCTCCTTCTCCTTCTCTTCCTCCTCTTTCCCTCTTCCTCCTCCTTCTCCTTCTGCTTTCCCCCTCCCCTCCCCATCCCCCTCCCCCTCCCCCTCCCACTCCCACGTCGGCAGCCAAAGAAGAGAGGGAGAAAGAACGAGAGAAAGAAGGGACACAGAGGAGAGAAGCGAAGAGAAAGAAGAGAGGAAAAGGACGACGCACTCTCTCCCTCTGCCTCTCTCTCTCTCTCTTTTTATTTGCATCTTTATTTTCTCTCCTGAACTCGTTCTATTTTTGTTTTCTTTGTTTTTGATTTTCCTTTTTATGTTTGGTGGTGGGAAGCGGGTGGGCTGCGTCTTTTGTTTCCTTTCTGTTGATTTTTTTTATTGTACTCTCTTTTAGTGGATATCGGGGCCAGTTTTTTTTTCTTTTTTCTTTTTTTTGTGTTAATTTTCTGTCTTGATTTAAGGTATGGCTGTGAAAGAAAGGAGAATGAAACGTTATTGGTAAGTGGAGGTTTAAAACTGCATGCGATGTTTTGTTTTTTTTTTTTTTTATTATTATTTTTTCCTGCCGAAGTCCCGGCTGCATGGGTGGGGCGGGTGGGAAGGGGTGGGTGGGGTGGATGGGGCGGGAAGTAGGGTGAAGTAGTCATTTTCAGGGCGACCTGTAGATCAATATTGGGGCTGGGGGCACGGGGAGGGAGGCGGGGGCGGGCGGGGGAAGCCCGGGGAGCGGGGCGCGGGCGGAGCGGCCGCCAGGTGCACGAGGCGGCCGGCAGTAGCTGCCCGCTGGAGTCGTGGTTCGCATTCACACCCTCCCTCCTCCTCACCTTCAGGACATGCATGCCGACGGCCACAAGCCCGGCCCGCACCACGGCCTCGGCGGCCCCCACCATGGCCCGCCCGGCCCGCACCACGGCCCGCCCGGGGGGCCCCACCACGGCCCGTCGGGGCCAGGCGGGCTGCGGGACAGGCTGCTGGGCCGGCGCGGCGCCCCCGCGCCCGGCGTGCGGACGGACCACCTCGGCCAGACCATCCTCGAGCACGAAGACAACCTCAGCGACAAGGAGATCTACCCGGGTCACCAGCAGGGCCAGATGGCCCCGCAGACATCCATCCCCGCCATAGGTGAGTCAGCAGCGTGCGCCAGCCTCCTCTCCCCGCCCAGCCGCCCACGACCCTCGCACGCCCGCGTGAGGAGGCGAGGCGGGCGAGCATGCCTGGGCGCGAGGGGACCGCCGCCGCACCGCTGCCTCCCCCGCGTTCCTTCTGCTCACCTGCTGCCGCTCAGTCTATACTGCTGATCACAGAACACTTGCGGACTCTTGCTTGGCATACACTCAACTCATGAGGTCATATTTCCTTTCTCAGTCAAGTTCTTGGGAAATCACCATAAAAAGTGTACTTAGATAGCAAGTTGCAAGGAATGACATGATTCAATATAACTTAGGTAACAAAAGGCAAAAAAAATTAGCAAATTATTCCACATTAGCTTCCTTTTGTCATAATCTATAGAAGTTCCTGTACAGTGCACTATATTATTATTATTATTATTATTACCATTATTATCATTATTATTATTTGACAATTACTTACCACTCATTCCTTTTATTCTTGATTTAACGTCTCACCAAAATATTAAAATATGACTCCCCTTCTCTTCTTTCTCTCCCCTCTTTCCCCCCCCCTCTCCCCTCACACTTGGCGGGCCTCCACGGGCAGGCCCAGCAAGAAGCGGCCTCGCCAGGCTCTCTAGCTCTTTATTCAATACAATAGGTCAGTTGAAAGGTAACGAATACTGGTCGTCCATAATGAGCAAGCAACAGATTTGTACATAGTTTCTTTACACCTTTTTTGAATTCGATTATTATTATTATTTTTTTTTTGTGAATGGAATCCCCCCTTCAAGATGCAGTTTCTTAGTTTGTTTGTTTGTTTGTTTGTTTTTTCTCTTAGAAAAGACTTTTGATAGATTTCGTAATACTTTACATGTATTAAAAAAAGGAATATCTTTCTTTAGCTGTCTCTTTGTAGAATACTATTGGATATTTTGGAAAGTAGTTTTATTATAATTCATGATAAAACGTAGGTGTAGCATTGGCGAATTGTTATTGTGCATTTATTGAATATTCAGAAAACGTAGTGTTAATATTATTGCTACTCTTTTTTACTAGTGGTGAGAACTAATTATTAAGTATATGAATAAGACAATACAATATACAGGTAATGTTATTCATGCTTTCTTACGTGATGATATCGGTATGAAAAAAAAAATTGTGTAAAAATATTTATTATAAAAATGTAAGATCTTTGAGGATGTCTGTTGTAGAAATTTCACTCCGAGGGAATAGATTTGTATATTTTTCCTCTCACAGACTCGACTTTTTTGGAAGTATTTCCTTGGAACTCAACTATGTATTTTTTTCTCTCTTAATCTATATATGAATTTCCATGTTCCTTTTTCACTCTCATTGTTGCACACTTTCTCGCAAATAACTGCCATTTAGCACTTAATAATACTGCTGGCTTTGCAGCGACTATAAGGCCCGGTTAGTTATTGCTTCCAAACGTATTTGCAAGATTTTGATAAAATTATTAAAACAATATATTTTTTTCTAACTGGGTTTTATGTTCGTTGATTGTTACAGCGTGTAATGAATCGTTTGTATGTGCAGTGAATGTTGAATGTGGTGTTAATTGCGTGGTATCTAATACAGGTATTTTAAGTGGGACTGCGCATGTACACACGTGTAAACAAGCACACGCGCGCTTACGCACGCACACGCACGCACACACACACACACACACACACACACACACACACACACACACACACACACACACACCACACACACACGCACACGCACACGCACACGCACACGCATACACATACACATACACATACACATACATATACACACACACACACACACACACACACACACACACACACACACACACACAGATGCAATGTGTGGATTCAAACTCAGTGGATGTTCGGCCTCTCGCTGTTACGTGTTGCCACAAGTTGAAATTGCAACATGACCAGTGACAAGACATTGATGGATTGAGATTCCTAAAAAAAAAAAAAAGAAAAAAAAAAAGTTAAGTTGACTCTTAAGTTACGTTTACAATATTACTGAATTAAATCGTTAATATGTGCTCCCCTATTTAATACTAATTATTTACAAGCTCTTTGCCATTACCATTATCCAGGCTAATTGTGGACTTAGTTTTGCATTTGATCAAATCACGACTTTGTGACTGCAATGTGTAAATAGGATACAGATATCTCCTTGCCATTTTCCTTATTAAAATATGCATATACATTATTCATCCAAGATCATCTTTTTTTTTTCTTCCGCCATATTTTAATCAAATTTAATTAACATCAGTGATATTTTCTTGACTCTTGTGAACACGAGACGGACATTGTGTAAATACATAACGGCAACTGAGGCATTGTTTGTAGATAAATGCATGGATAGAGAGGCCGAGCAACCAATCAGTGTGTATATCAGATGAATAACATTGAGTATCGATTAAAGAGATAACGAGATAAAAAAAAATAATAATAATAATAATCGTGTAGTGGACGAGGAGCTAATCAATCTCCCGTCTTCTTCGTTTTATTGTCGTTGTTTTTTTTTTTTTTTTTTTTTTTTTTTTTTGTCTTTGTGTTTGCTGTTCTCTTTTGTAGATACTCAGTGTCTATGCTTTGTTGTGATTTACATATTTGTTTACTCCTTAACCAGGTAGTGGAGGTAATCATTGTCATTGTTGTTGTCCGTTTTATTTACATTGTTTTTTTAATCATTATCATTATTATATAAACAGCAGTCTTGTCTCTTGCAGTGCAGTCTCTGCAATACTTCTCATGTGTACTCTCTTTATTCTTTACTCTTATCTCTGCTCTTCTAATTCTTGGCTTAGCAACCACAGCAGAGAAGTGTTTACTCACTCTTGTATGTCCTGTTATAGCACTCATTCATATATATTCGATCATTTCTCTAGCTCAAAGAACTTTTTACTACTATGACAGTATGCTATTTTATTTCATATTAATCGCTGTTTTTTTTCAATTGTTTATTTGATTTTTTTTTTTTTATGTTTTGAGTTTGTCACTTTCATGTTTGTGTCCAAGGCTGAAATGTCTCTTTCCCCTACCAGGCAAAGGCGTCTCCCGTGCCAGACGTAAGTATTCGTTACGTTATCACAAGGTTTAAATAACAAAAAAAAAAGGGAATTTTGAAGGAAATTCGTGCTTCAGGGTTCATCTCAAAATTCCTTACGCTGTCTTTATTTCTTTGAAGTATTATTCTCTTTAAAAAAAAAAAATCGGGAATTTGGGCGGGGAATTTTGTTGTTCTTCACTGGGATTTGGTTCTTTTTTTTGTATTTTTTCGCCTTATTTTGGAAAATTGCGAAAATTGGCTGAAAGTTATTGTATTAATTCAGAATTCAAAATCAAAGAAGCATATATTTTTAAATTTGAATGGAAGCTCTCAATTTCATTTGTGTTCCTTTTTTTTATTTAATTTCTTTAACTTTAAAGAAAGGATTATTTTTGCAATGGAGTGAGAATGATAACACATTCCCCATCATTTTTTCCAATGGAGTGAGAATGATAACACATTTCCCATCATTTTTTCCAATGGAGTGAGAATGATAACACATTCCCCATCATTTTTTTCCAAAGGTTTAAAACCACATCACTTTGTTGTGAACTGTCACATAAATTTTAGTTTTGAGTTCTGTTTACACAAATGATTCACTAGGATCCTGTTCAAAGGCATAGCTCTACTCATTACAGTCCATAGTTTTGTATAAATGATGTTTACTTTATGTGAGAGAAAGATCTGGGTAAGATGAGCTTGGATGTCCTTTAAAAGTTTGCATTTCGTAAGGACGGATAGAAAGTACGTTATTTACCCTTTGCACGTGAAGTAATATTTATCAGCCATTGTATCTCTCAGTGTTGCTTGTCCTTATCATGCCCCCATATCTTAACAACTTTCCCTAGATTCCTCGATTTAGCTGTGCCTTTTGGTAGATAGTTTAGGGGGGGGGGGGGCATTGGCTGTTGATTTGCATTCCCTCCTCCCTATTTCCTATTTCCTAACACTGGTATCCTGCGGGTAGTTCCTCTCCCTCCCCCCTCTCCCCCTCCCCGCAGATGGTGTTTTCTAGATATACCTCCTTCAGAGCCTCCCCCAGGATCATTTGTCGTGCGTGGTTCCCCCTACGTTATTTGCATAGCCAGATGTCATTTTGTAAATGGACCTGCTAGAGCGACCGTCCTGCAGGGATTGCATATGCAAGGCTGCACATATTCGCCTGTTTTTTTTTTTTTTTTTTTTTCTAGCACCCTGTCATACATCTCTCTTGCACATCCGCTAAACTAGTTTTGATCCCCCCCCCCCCTATTTCTCTTATATCATTCCCTTTCACTGATGCTGTGGATTTCTTGAATTTTCACTCATTTCCCCTCCTTCTTTTATATATATATATATTTTTTTTTTACCCATTTTGAAATTACCATCATATGGGTCACTTTCATCTCCCCCCCCCACAAAAAAAAGCAATATTTTATAACACTTATTCCTTTTTTCGATAATTTGATGAAACGTACCAATTCCACGGAGCAAAGCACATACTTTCCCCCCCACTGTGAATAAGAGACACATTGTCACAGTGATAGCGTAGCCACCAGTACCTAGGTTGCTTACCAATATCTAGATTACTAACCAATACTTAGACTACTTGCCAATACCTAGTTTACTAACCATTACCTAGTTTACTGACCATTACCTAGTTTATAACCATTACCTAGATTATAACCATTACTTAGATTACTAGCCATTGCCTAGATTTGCAATACTTCGCTGGTCTTTGTGCACTTGACCGAATGCCCAGTCAGGGTTGCGGAGTATGTTTTTCTTTCTTGCATCATGCTGATGATCTGAATTGGTAGAGTCTTTAATGGCTTTGGCAAATCGTTCTTAAAGTAGCAAGGCAACTATTAGGAGGTTGTAGATATATAGTTTGTCTGCCTCACGGGTGTATTTGTTAGTTTTACTAGAGCAGACTTGTACTCGCGATTAACACTGACGTTTAGGCTCTCAGAGTTAATCTCAGGCTTGTCAAGTAATGGTAGACTGGCATTGCATCTGAAGTCCATTTTCTCTCTGGGCTGTGAATTACTCAACCACTTTCTACAGAAATAACCAAAGACCCCGCCAGCGAAAGCCACCCGCCGCTCGAGGACGACTACGAGGTGAGCCAGGGCGGCCGCGGGCGCTTCGACCCCCGCAGCGCGCCCCCGCGGTCGCACCTGGAGCGCGGGCGGCCACCTCCCCCGCCCCACCACAACCGGCCCATGATGCGCGACCCCAGGGACCCCCGGGACGTGCGGGACCCCCGCGACCCGCACTACCGCGACGGCCGCGACCCCAGAGACCCCCGCGACAGACGGGACCCCCACATGCGGGACCCGCACGTCCACCGGGACCCCAGGGACCCGAGGGACATGCGCGACCGCTACGAGGGCGACGGGCGGCACCGGGGCGAGTACGGGCGCGACTACCCCGGCGGCAGAGGCGAGGGGCGCGGCGGCGGCGGGCGCGGCGGCGGCGGCCAGGGGGACCAGCACACGCGCATCTTCGTGGCGCTGTTCGACTACGACCCGCCCACCATGAGCCCGAACCCCGACGCCTGCGACGAGGAGCTGGGCTTCCGCGAGGGCCAGCTCATCCAGGTCACCGGAGACAAGGACCCCGACGGCTTCTACTGGGGCGAGCTGGGCGGCAGGCACGGATACGTCCCCTGCAACATGGTGTCCGAGGTGCAGGTAAGGGCCGGGCTAGGGCGGCGGGGCTTCCGACCTAGGGCTCAGGGGGCTCTGGGCTGGCCCCAGGGGCGTCCAGGCGGGCGAGCGGCCGTTGGGGCCTCGTGGCTCGTGTTGTGGACAGAGATTAGGGTGTGTATATATATATATATATATATATATATATATATATATATATATATATATATATATATATTTATTTATTTATTTATTTTCAAATCAATGTATTTATATCTATATATGTATACATGTATGTATTTAGTTTATTGGTGAAACAGTTTATCCAAAACTCATTCATGACAACTTAGATTTTAGTTTTGACTGACAGAAAGATAAACAAATATAATATATTTCCTGTGCTTTGTTTATGTTTGGTTGCTACTTTTCTGTCTTCACGAACTTAATTATACCTCTGTTTGATTTTCGTATTATTAAATGAAATATAAAAGGTCAGATCATTAACCCTCGAGAGGAATTTGATAAATTAAACACCAGAAATAATTTCCACAAATTTTATTTTAAAAAGATATGTAGTGATCTTAATTTGAAGTTTTATTTATAGTGAATATTTTAAAGGTATTATTCCTGGTATTTTTTTAGTGCTGAGTCAGCAAAATATTTTTTTTTTGACATATAAGTTAAAGATATTTTTCATGTTTTAATTAATACCAGTTTTTATGATTTTGTAATAAATAGATAATCAGTTTGGGTATACATTAATTGAGAGAAAATTAAATTATTTTCTTTTAAATACATAGTAATCGTAGTGACCCATGTTGACTCGATACAAATCTCATGAATCAAGTCAATTTTAATTAACATTGGAGAGTTTAGCGTATGAAAAACTACTTGCTGGTCCGTTGAAGTCCGGAGCAAAAGCCTGGCAAGTTAGGCGCCTGTTATGAGCGAACAAGAATTCCCGTGAATGAAAGATGGAGGCGGAGCTTTCCAATAGTGGACGACAAAGGGATTCATTCGCTATCTCCCACCTAGTTGATTCCTTCTCCCCATGTTGAATTGTCACACCATTTCTTACCGTCCTTACCCCGCTATCCAATACTAACGACCCTCTGCCCATAATCCTTTGATTCCCCAATTTGTTACACCCTCTCTCCATGCTCCCTGGTTCTCTCGCATCAATCCACCCTCTCTCCATATTCCCTTTTCTCCCCACTTCTTACTATCCTCTCCCCGTGCTCCTCTATCTCCCAACTTCCTTCCACCCTCTCCTCATGCCCCCCTTTCTCCCCCCTCCCAACCACTCTTCCACCCGCGTACTAGGAGCAACAAGTTAAAAATCGTTCGACTGAATAATGAGAGCGGCAGCGCACGTGACGAGAGGAAGATCCCGATTACTCAGAGGTCTATTGACAGAAAAAGTAATGTTTTCCAACGCTCAAATTCGGCATTCCCTATCCACGATGTCGTAACGCAAATATCTGGTGTTGCAATCTGAAAAGAAAGGCATGGGACGAAGAAAACGGAAGCACACGTGGCTAACTATTCGTCATAGAGGCGTCATCACCAGTAAGGGAGGAATGCAGAGGATTGATTCATGATAAGTCAGCCCGGAGTGATTCGGAAAGGTTGGGAATGAACTCCGCCCGAAGAGTGACAAGACTGAGGAAAATGAGAAAGAGAGGGAGAGAAAACAACGATCGGAGAGAGACGAGACGAGCCGTGACCTAGACGGGAAATAATGATGAAGCACCCACGAGGTCGCCCTTATTGTGAGCACGCCGAGGGAACCACCGGCGTGTGTGCAAGTACCTAGCATTAGACCCTCAAACGGGAAAGAGCAAATTAAAAGCCAAGAAGTCAAAAGTCGGGGCTCTCACGTGCACTACATGGCGACAAGCGAAACAGCGGGCTCTAAGAGGCGTAAAAAAAAAACACACACACAAGCTCCAGCCTCAAAACATATTGAAACCAATAGGAATGAAAGCACAAGGCACAATTACGGGAATGGAGCCGAGCGAATGAGAAAGGCCAAGGGAAGGGTGAACCCGGCGGGCAGGTCGTGGAACCGGCGAAATCCAACGTCACAAGCCAATATTTGATAATGATTACTTAAGATCCATTTCTGTTAAATTATCTTGGGTGATGCGAGGCTTTTGCGTCGGACTTCGAGGATGGATAATATGTTAATGACGTAAATGAAATAGAATTTTAAAGGAATATTAATAAAAAAAATTAAAGGATAAATGAAGTAGGCTAAGGTACTAAGTCTTTAAGTTTTCTATTATTCATTCTGTGCAATTCAGATTTGTCAGCTGTTTTTTTTGTTTACAGGCGACTAACACAAAAGCGATAACAGGGGTAAGAGGAAGAATTCAGTTATAACAGAAAAGAAACAAAAGAAAATAGCACCAACTGATTGCATACGAGAATCACTTGGAGTTGTTTTGGAATCCAGAAATTAGCACTTTTTTGAGTTGTAATTGCAAATTGAGCTTGTAATTTTTATTTTAGGATCAAAGTTGTTTGATACACTAATGCAGTAATTTCCTTTATGGGGGCTTTGTATATTTATTACTATTGTTATTACTAGTTTTACTTTCATAATTTGTTACACCGTATATCAGTAGTGTAGTAAGCACATTACAGTACTATATTGCCAGTAATTAGTAGTATTATTGCATATTAACAACAGTCATTTGTGAATACATTAATGATGATATCAATAGATTAGACAAAGTTTGCGTATGATTAAATTTGTTTATGCTACTATCCACATTGTTCCTAGAAAAAAATATAGGATATGTGAGCAAGTATTAATAGGACATAATTTTTTTTTTTTTTTATTGCATATTGATGCTGTAAATGTAATATAGGTCTTATAGAAATTATACATATTGCTTCACCTTCCATGGTTGCCATTTGTAGTGTGCAGTAAGGAACAGACACACTATTCATGGATTTATAATTGTTTTGTCCTTTGAGTTGCACAGGAAGAATTATAAACATATAACTTCAAATTTATGATTTCATAAAACTTATTTTGTAGAAATGTTAGAGGAAAATTTATTGGCAAAAGTATTGACATTGCGTTCTAATCATAGTTGTGCATTTAAATAATGACATTGGCTGAAACATTTATTTCTCAAAACAAGTGGATGTGAATTTCAGTGTCCATATACAGTGAGGGATTCATGCTGGACAAGTAGTAAATAAAATAATGAAAGGAAGAACAAGACAACACATAAATGTACATATTCATGTGTATTTTTTTGCTGTCTTAATTGTGTGATAATACAGTATGTTAGATATGTGGCTTCAGTAAATTTTCCTCTGTATATTTACCATAGAAAGCTTTACGTAACTTTCCATGAATTTATTAGATTTTTTTTTGCACTAGATATATACATAATTACAAAGTAAGTACATGTGTACACACACACACACGCGTGCGCACACACACACACACACACACACACACACACACACACACACACACACACACACACACACACACACACACACACACACACACACACACACACACACACACACACACACAACTAGACCCACAAAAGTTGTTTCTTTTCCTGCAAAATTCCACAAATCCTCACCTTAGGTCCTCTCGACAGGTTGATGATGACCGCGTGGCCCAGGAACTGCTAAAAGAGTCAGACGGAGGACGGCGAAGGAGGGATGGCTCAGTGGGCCGACGGCACCAAGGTGACCGCTGGGGGGACATCTATGCGAACATGCCTGTCAAGAAGATGATAGCCATGTATGACTATGACCCCCAAGAGCTCTCACCCAATGTCGACTCTGAGGTAGGAATTGTTGTGTCTGCCTGTGGTTGTGCAGTGTGTGTAAAAAAAATATATATTTATTTATATTTATATATATTTATAAATCCTTGGTGTGAGTGTTGTGGAGGCAGAACAGGTTGTGTATATATAGAGATATTTTATATATATATACTTTTTTTCATGAGCTGAGATAAATTTCCTACTTCACTTTTGAGTACTACTATTTCTTTGGTGTTTTCATTGTCTAAAATCCAACACTCTTTAGCAGTAGTCTTTACTAGTGTAAAACAAAGATGTACAGTATTTATTACTTTGAGTGTTTAATAGTAAAGTTTATTCATGAGCTTTTGAAAAATGCATTGATTAATTGCAGTTCTATTTGTCTCTCTATCAGTTCATCAGATGGAAGTACATAGACCTCATAAAAGGCAAAAGAAAAAATTAACAATAGTAAAACAATACTGTACATTGTCCTAATCTTTATCCTGAGTGTGCCAATTGTCTCACATTTTTTGGAAAGTATGTAAAAAGAGTAAAAAGATAAAGATTCCTCGTACTTAAAAAGAAATAAAACTTCTCTTAACTGTGCAGCCGTTACACCTCTCTTGCGCAAGTCATTGTGTGCTTCCTTTGGTTATTAAACACTCTGTGTCTGTTCTCCCTCCAAGCTGGTGACTCAACAGATGATCCACACCACCAGACCTTGTTGGAAGTTGTTTTTTGTGTTGCTGTTAGGACTGAGCACGGGTCTCTCAATGTTGTCATGTTGGATGTTGAGCTGATGTGCTTCTATACTCTTCCCCCTCTCGGGTGCTGCGATCAGCGGGTTTCACGCACATGTTGGGTCTGTCCGTCTCCCCGTTTCTCTGTTTCTGTCTCTCTCTGTTTTTCTCTGTCTCTGTCCGTTCTCTCTGTCTCTCTGTCTCAATCTCCCTCTCTGTCTTTCTCCTTCTGAGCTCTCTGTTTTGGAAAGTTTTGCAATGTCTTTGCTTCCACTGTCTTTTGATATGTACTTTTGGAATGTAGTTTTTCCAAGGCAGATGAAAGAGATTTTTTTTTTAAGATAAAAGGAAGAAAAAAGAAAGGAAGTTGAATGATTAAGATAGAAAAAAGAGAATAATGTTACCAGGGAAAGGAGATACTTATGGTCAGACTAATCCTTTGGTTGAAATCCTCTTTAGAAGGCTGGTTGGGGGGGAATATTACAAAAAGAAAAAATCAACATAGAGTAGTTCAGAGTTGGAATAAAGTTTCTTTCAAATTTTGACTGTCATATAAGAATTTGAGAATCTTGAAAGTTGCAAAGAATTGTAAAAGGCATTAATTTGGAAAGTAAAATGTAAATAGGTTGCGTTAATGAAGTTTTGAAGCATAACACAGCTTTTAATGTAATTGATCTCATGATCAGAGTTATAGAAGTACTGCATAAAGGGAGAGAGACATAAAATGACAAAATTGAATTGGATTCACTCGGTAAAACATGAGCTGCAATTTGTTTTGATGTTATTAGACTAAATAAAAGGAGAGAGAAATATCAGAAAATGAACTCAGATCCGGTTAGAGATCCATATTTCCTTTGTTGAATTTACCAGACAAATTCTCAGTTGAAGGATGAATTTTAAAAATGTCTGAACAGCTCATTATTTATTTTAGTCTTTTATTTTTTTCAAGTGAACCCACAATTGGAGATAGATTTA
>NC_051388.1:8195934-8215934 GCF_015228065.2 Penaeus monodon
ATTGGATTTTTTTGTAATTGATTATTCATATGTTTACTTGTGATTTGAGTCAGAATGAGTGTTTAAATGTAATATATGTGTTTGTTAGGCAGAAATGCATACAAAACTAGTGAAATTATATAGACCAAGTAGCTTACAATTATTTGTCGATAGCAATATTTGAACGTTAGGATTTAAAGTAGCATAATTTAATTGAATATCAGATGTATTTTAGATATTAAAAAGATATGAAATTGTCTATGTAGTTGATAATTACACTTTTAAAAATTTCATTTATTTCCAAAATGTACTTTTATAATGACGTGAAGTATTAGGTCATATATTTCCAGTAGCAGATATAGTAAATTTCTGTTTCAAAGAACAGATGAGAATTAGTAGTTATATAAAATACTATAGTAAATGTATCTAGGAATAATAATAAGAAAATGATTTATGATATAAAGCTGTTAAGAACTCATCTGCCCAGGCTTTGATTCCAATAATTGATCTGATAAGTAAGTAGATACTGTGAATTTTTTTAGTGACAATCTAGTAATAGCTAAAACTTTGATGGTATTGATTTTTGTAATTCCTTGTAAACACATAATAAAATGGGCATTTGTACAATTCATGATGATGCAGTAATATATTTGTTAAGATACAGTGATATGATCCAGTGTACTTTTACATATACAATTTCTTACACCAATCAGCTAATATGGGTCAAATGTAGTTGATTATAGAAGTGCTATTGGCAAGAAATAGGAGTAGGACATTGAAAATAGGCACTATTTTAGCTCATGGCTTTTGGCTGCTGACTCAGAAAGGCAATTTTATCCTTTGAAGTATTTCTGTCGAAAATTAGAGAGGAGTCGGCCAAACAGTATTAAATTTTAGAACATAGTATAGATGGTAAGAATGTTCTTGTAAAACCAGAGAGATGATGAATTTATTCTTGTTTGTTTTAAGACCTTTCTTTTGGAATATCCAACCTTTTTGTGGACATAGAGAGAGCTAAATGAGCCATCTTTACAAGTGTTTGTTGGTTACATTATTGCATTTTGTATTACATTACAGCTAATACACCAGACATCAGGGACATGCTACTTTCATCCTATAGGAAGGTTTTTCTGAGAAGTAATGTCTGTGTGTATGGGATTTATGTGTGGATACATGTTTGCATATGTATGTCTTTGGTGTATATGTGTGTGACTTTATGTCTGTGTGTGTATGGACTGGTGTAAAAGTGTATCTCCCTTTCCCTCCATCCCTCTTTCTTCCTTCCTCTTCCTTTTTCCTTCCCTCTCTCCTTCCCCCCCTCTCTCTGCCCCATCTCCTCCCACCCTCTATACTTGCTTTTACTTTCTCTCTCTCCCTATCCCATATTCATGTTAATACTCTAAGAAACTTCTACACATGTCATCAGAGAACACAAACAGAGACATGCCGGTAAATAGATAGATATTAAACATGGATAGAAAATAAGCTTTTCTTCATCAGAGCTTTATCAGGTGGAAATCAGTGAATTGAATTTTTTTTTTGAGTACTCCAGGAATTTGTTAAATTGACAAATGTTGCATTATTGGTACCACATTTTCCAGTCCTGTAAGAGGGAGAAATTACCATCCTGATGAATATTTGATGTCTAGACTAATGATATGAAGCTGCTATAATGCTACTGACTTGTATATGACATTTACTTTGATTTGTAATGTATTTTCTTTTCTTTTTTTTTATTTCCTTTTTTTCAGTAGACAATCACTTCTGCTTATTTTTGTAGCTACGAGTTTTATTTATGAATTAAATAAATGAAATATATATATTTTTTCCAGTATAACATAGTACTCTTTTGAAATAAACCCATTAGATATCAAAGAAAATGTTTTTTTCCTGAAGACATGGGTTGCATATATTTTTTCCCCCCCCAGTGGAACTTTTTAACCCTTTTTTTTTTTTTTTAAGATTGATTGATTAATTGATTTCCATACAGCTGACTGTAGTACCATTCATTTACTCCATTCATTCTCAGCCATTAATGTATGATCCATCAATCCTCATTGTCCAATCCATCAGTGTCTTCATCTATCCATTCATCCATTTGGGAGTGTCTCATTAGCCTCTTGAACGTGTGTATTAGTTCTTGCAATCAATCATGCTGTAGAGTTGTGGTATGCTGTGAATTTTGCTTCACTGTGCTTCAACCAGCTATCACCCCAGGAAGAATTCTTTTAGCTTTGAGCTGCCTCCCTTCTGATGTAGTAGATTATGATGACTCAGAGAGAAAGGATTAGATATATAGATCAGATAAAAATGAGAGGAAAAAGTTTCATATTGCCCTGAATTTTTTGTTTTATTATTTGTTTGTTTTTGTGATGACATGCTGAACACTGGTTACAATGATTGCTCAGTAGTAATGTATATGTATTTATTTATTTATTTATTTATTTTTTTTTATGAATGAACAGCCCCCCAAAATAAAAGTTAGTTTTGTGAATGTCTTAGGAGCAAAAGCTGTACGGACTGTATCGCCAGCACGCAAAAATAAAAATAAAGAGAGAGAACTGTTGACCGACAGTTTTACGTTTTTCCTTTTTTTCCTCGCTTCTGAACAGGTGGAGCTGTCATTCCAAACGGGCGACATCATCTACGTGTATGGTGACATGGATGATGACGGCTTCTACATGGGTGAACTGGGAGGCCACAGGGGGCTTGTGCCTTCTAACTTCCTGCAGGATGCACCCCAGGACTA
Organism: Penaeus monodon; assembly: GCF_015228065.2. Classification (NCBI taxonomy): domain Eukaryota; kingdom Metazoa; phylum Arthropoda; class Malacostraca; order Decapoda; family Penaeidae; genus Penaeus; species Penaeus monodon. Next base: position 8,198,663 of record NC_051388.1, read on the forward strand.
CGCCGATGATCACAGGTCAGGCTCGGTAGAGCATCAGGGTACAAGATCCTCAGAGTGGCAATCGAGGCCTTGTTCCTTCACAACCCCCTATGCTTTTAACTCTGTCAGTGTAAAGTGCATTTTAATGGCTTTGAGTAGCTTAGCAAGATAATCCTTTTTTTTATAGTTATCTTTTTTTATTATTATTAATATTATTCAGCTCTATCCATTTCAAGTTATCTTGAGAGATACACGTCACACCATTCTTCTCCAACCTGAACTAAATCATGTGATATATACAACAACATAGGTCGCGCCGTGATACCTTAGACCCCCGCGATCGAGCTCCTCCCCCGGGTCAGTCAGGGCGAGGTCCCGGCCCGGGCGCACATGGCCCACCACCACCTCCGCGCCCAGACCAGCGAGACCGCAGGAAAGGTAAGTACGTGGGGGCTAGTCTAAGGTCTTCGTTTTCGGTGCAGTCATAGTGATCGTTCTAGCAGACTTGCATCTTTTCTTTTCTTTTATTTATTTATTTATTTTTTTATTATTATTTTTTTTGTCTTTCATCAAGTTAACATGGATTGTATATTTCCATTGTTACATACACATTACAAATACTTTTTTCAAGTGTCTTTTTATCAACGATAGTGTGGCCTCATAGGTCAGATCAGTAGTCGTATAAGGAATTAATGTTATTCATCATCGGGATAGATGATAATAAATTGAGATTTTGTAACCTCAGTCTTTGTGCACAGTGACATTAACCTTACAAATGTTCTTTCTACATGTAAATACCCTCATGAATAATGTGGTACAACACAAATCGTGGATGATGATAGATTAAATCCCATCCTTCTGAATTTAGGATTTGAGGACTGAAGAACAAGTTTCAATCTTACAACTTTTGTTCTTTTGTTCATGTTATAGTAAATTTATATCCTTCAAGAATTTTTTTATTTTAGATTGTATAGTATGTTATGGAAAGAAAAAAATAATTTGCTCTTATGTCATTTATGTTCAAAAATAATTTTACATCTTAAAGAAGTTTCTTCCCTTTAACACTGTTTTCTCTATTTTTTTCCCAATTGAACAGTGTTCTTTTTTTTTTTTTTTATTATACTTTTTATCTTTCATATATTATGTCTTCTTTCTACCCAAGAATACTTTTTTATGCATGATTAAAGCTTCAGCATTATTGAGCTTAATCAATATGAAATGTTAAAGTGTTTTTATTTTTCATTTATTGATTTTTTTTATTCCTCTGAAACAACAGATGGTTTTCAGGCTCATGACTAAGTTTTTTTTGCAACTCTTGACTACCTTGTTTTTTTTTTTATATATATGTATTTTTTTTTTCCTTATCATTGAAGACTATGAGACTTGTTCTTCACTTTTGATACCAATTGGCCTCAATATGAACAACAACAAAAGAATAATAATCCTTGCATTAAGCCCATGCTGCTGCTATTTATTTGCAGTAAAATTTTATGGCACGTATATTCAAAGCAAAAAACAGAAAAAAATGTCCTTCACATTTCCTTCTTGTCTGTATATATGAATCTTCCTTACATCCAAGACATTGCTCCACACCCATATGACTTGAGGCGCTCATGTTACAATCTTGCCAGTCTTTTTTGTCAAGGACACAGGTAGAGTGAAGCTTAGGACTGATGGATCTCCTAAAAATCTATTCTCTATTTCTGTTTCTGCAGTTCAGTTAAAGGTAAGCCTGAAGAGCCGAAAGAACAGACACGGTAAATCCTCTCCCACGGTGGAATGCCCAAGTTTCTGTAGTCAACTTTGTTGGGAATGTTATCGAACCTTATGGTATTTAAAAAGCAAAGAAGAAGAACACCCTCATAGCATCCTTCTTTCCCCTCCTCATAGGCTGGGAATGGTATTGGTATGGATTTTTTAGAATCCTTATTCTAGGTTTTGCAAGTGATTCTGACAAACACCCCTCCCCCTTCTCTAGGGAGGGTTTGTGGTGATGTGGTAGAACTGTGATTAAAGATGAGATGACGATAAGACATGTCATTTTGTGATCTGAAATTGTGGGTCGTTCTGAAATGTGTTCTGATTAAAGAGCTGAGAAGTAGTGTTATAGATATTTGGTTATATGGTTGTTGGTAATGTGTGTTGGATCAGACTGTCAGATATAGGTGCATGGGTAGGTATGTTGTAGGAACCTCAATATCACTTTGGGACATAGACGGAAAGAGGTGATTAGAATTATAGATGTTTGTAATTTTACATGTATATATATATATATCTGTACCTATATATATATATATATATATATATATATATATATATATATATATATATATATATATATATATATATATATATATATATATATATATATATATATACACACACACACCTTTTGTGTTAAATATTTTATTCTTAGAATTTTTTACCAAACATATTTATGTGTCTTTTTTATGTTATAAATCCCTCTTTTCAAGATTTAGGGATAACTTCAAGTTTAATTGAGTTTGTATTGTTAGAAAAGGATTTGGTAAAGAGTGATATATTTAGGACTATATGGATTAGGGTTTTTTTCGTCTTGTTTTTTAAAGTGATTATTTTTTATGTGAAATGGCTATTTTTCAGAGAACGTGTAATTTTGTAATTGTAAGTTAACTGCAGATGGATGAATCAGTCATGTACTTAAGTATGGGTTTATAGGCACTCATTTAATGAAACATATATTTGTTTATGTGAGATGCACATTGTTAATGTTGAAAATTTTTTTAGCACACAAAACATTTTTGTGGAGCTTTACGAATAAAAGGAGTTGAATGGTGAATACAAAATTTTACCATGTAAGTGAAGTGCACTTATTGACAGCTACCAAAAGAAAAAAAAAGGTTTTACTTAGACATTTATTTTGCAATATTATTTGACTAGCTGATGTTCATTGCATAGTTTCTTATAACTGCTTGCATATTATGAATGCATTTGGTATTGATACTAAGCTGCACACCCCAACTCAAAACTGCTGTCTGTGGAAGAGCTATGCCGCTAGCCATTTTCTCGCTCGCGTCAGTGAATCAACATTGCTCATGTTGCAGTTCATGGCATAATGTTGTCGCAGAATTCAAGCATACCTCTTTTGCTGTGATTATATCTGCAACAAGTCATGACTAAAGGCGGCTAAGATCCAGTATTGCTAATTGCATTCCAGCCCTTCCTCTCATCCCTACCATCATCCCCAAGAGGAATGCTGCCAGCCTATGATAGAGCCACAGAAAAGAGGGCAAAGAGAGAAAGAGAGCCACAGCAAGCCAGAATCCCTCTGCCTCTTCAGCCTCTCGCTATCTCTGCGCTGTAGATACTACTCCTCATCTGTGAAAAAAAAAAAAAAAGACTGTTTACAAACCCATATGCGAGGGAAACTGTGACGTCCTCTTGTAATACGAAGTGATTTTGCTGACAGGACTGTGATACCTCAACTTTCAGCTTTCGAGGTCCCGACCAACGCAACCACCTCAGCAACTACCTGCACAGCCACCGTGACCGCACCTCCTATGTTTGATAGTGTGTCTTCTTCGTTTGAGTTCGACTCTAGTGGCCTTTTAATGAAAACTAGAAAGCCGATTAAAGGTCAGGGCATAGGCTTCCGTCAAAGGGAGCCTGGGTTGTGACTTCGTTTTTCTTTTTCCTTTTCTTTTTCTTTCTTTTCTTCTATTTATCAGCTTCTTTTTTTTATTATTATTTCTTTGTTTGTTACTTATAATTGCTTGATATTTTTTTTTTTTTTCTTGAAAGAGGTGATATTTACTCTTTTTTTATATTAATTTCTAAGTATCAGTTATTGCTCGAGTTCTCTTTTAGCAAAATCATAAAAAAAGGGAAAATACTTCGCAATAACTGTGCACTCATTTTGCTTAAGGTATACCTAGTGTGTGGCTTCTGTGGCAGACATTGGAAGTTTCTAGAAAATGGAAGCAGTCTAGCGTATCATCATGATTTAGTTTGCACGTCGTCACTTTTCAGTTTTTGATATATATTCTTATCACAGTATTTTTGTTTGTTCGTTTTACTATTTTTGTTTTTTGTTATGTTATTGATGCTGATGTTATTTAATATTTTTGGGGGGGTCATTTTGATTTTTTTAAATGTTATTATGTATTTGGAAATATATATTTTTGTTTTTTTTTTTATTAGAGTTTTGTTTTTTTCGTTGTATCTTTTTTGGAAAAGTCATGTGTCTGAATAAAATTTCAGATACTGTGATGGATTTTTTTAGCAGTCTTTTTAGTGGTTCCTCTGAAACAACCTCAACTGCTGCTGCTACAACAACTACTATTACTACCACTACTACAACAACTACAATCACTGCTTCATCTACTTCTACTTCTGCTCCTCCTCCTACTTCCACAACTACAACCAATAGTAAAGTTTTGCCACTTTCTTCTAGTAAGGTCTCTCCTGCACCTCCTCCTTTAGAATCATCTAAACCATCTGTTCAAGATAAGAGTGAGAAGAAAGGTTAGCAGTGTTTGCTTTTGGAGTTTGGTTACAGTTTTTGTAGTTTTTATGTGTATTAAATCTTTCTTTTCTTTTTTTTTCTTTTTTTTTCCTTGTATGAAATTTTTGCATGGTTATTTTCTGCTGTTCTTTGTTTTCCTATATTTCATTAGTTTGGTTAGTATGTTCATTGTCTTTTCAGATGGGAACATGTTTATCATGTATTTATTCTTGATTTATTATTATTATTTTTTTTCTTTCATCATACTTTAGTATCAATAGTTTCATTTAGTATCACTGTAGCTTCTCCTGTTTCCAGAATCGGTAATGGGATTTTTTGGGAATTTCATATCAAGCAAAGTGGCACAGGCCACTGATGTGACAAAGCAGGCTGCGCAGGCTGCAGGAATCACAGACAAAGTCACAGAAGCCACAGATAAGACCTTAAGCACAGAGGCTGATAGCGTAAAAGAAAAACCCGTCATGGAGGAGAGTGTTAGTGACGAAAAGGTCACTAAGCATGATGCGCTTGCTTCCCACGCAGAGCAGAAGTCTGGTCAGGGCTGCCCCGAGACCAAAGAGGCAGTTGGTACAGTGACCCTTTGCGAAAAGGAGGATGCGAGTGAGCCCAAGGGCACTCCATCATCATCTCAAGTGGAAAAAGCAGAAGCAGAGTCAAAAAATGAAAGCGAACAAGAGAAAGGTTAGCTCTCTGGCTTTATCCCTTTCTGTGGCCTTATTACAGTTTACTGATTATCATTTTTTGTCAACCCATTTGCAACTGTCACAAGATTTTTGCACAGCTGAATTGCCAAAGCCAGTCATATCCTTCGAGCAGATTTTTAAGAGTTTTTCTTACTAGTTCAGTGAAATCTCTTGTCCCTCTTAATTGCACTCCATAGATGTACAAACTGAATATCCTTTTCAGTTCTAGTGCCTTTTTCAGAGTCACAGGATAAACTCTCCATTTCAGAGCAACCACGAAGAGGGTTTTTTAGCAATTTCATGAGTGCCACAAAAGCCTCTTTGACTAGGGCTGCCACTGTAGTGAAGGAGGGGTCAGCCAAGACAACCACTGACCTAGCTCCTGAAGGGGACGTGGCCAAGGAAGAGGGCAACAAGGAGGTGGAGTCTTTTAACTGGATATGATTCCTTATTATGCTAGTTTAGTAGAGTTCTCTCTCCACCTCATAAAGCTCATGATTGATTATAGCATATGACATGCTGTGAACTAGAGATTTCTCAGGCTCCCTCTGGCATATGGCTTATACTTACATGACATGAATATAAATATGTATATACAATTTTTTTCTTTCTTTTTTTGATCTCCATCATATTTTGTACATATATTTTAACACTCTCTTCAGAAAAAAAACAGCAAATTAGAGCTAAATATTGCTGATTAGGAAAGGAGTTTCTGTATTGTGTGCCTGTATGCAGTTAGAGAGGGTTCTCTTTTAACACCCTGCTTGTAGAATACATGGCTGATCTAATCTCATCTCAGAATTTTAAAACCAGTGATAATGATAATAATTTAGCAATAGGCTAGACTTATTCTTCTTTTCCTTTTAGAAGAATAGTTTTTTATGTGCATTCTTAGGTCTCTTGAATTTGTGTACAATACCCAGCTATGATAGCCTTTCATATTGCTCAGGGATTTACCAGTGTTTCTCAAGTAGTATAGTTGAGTATAGGAAAAGCTAGAAAGCAAACAGGCAAATGTCTGTCCATGGTTTGACACGGATCTGACTCTCAGAATGAATATAGAAATAGATGTAGAATAGAGTAGTAGGCATAATTATCCTTGGTAGTCAACTGCAAATATGTTAGTGTCACAAATCTCTCTCAGGTGTGAACTAATTGACTCTTATATTTGCAATATAGATGACTGGTGGTAATTAGTCATATTGTCCAGTCTCTTAGGATTGATCTGAAGGTATTCAGTAATGTAATGTCTTCATTCATGCACAGATCTATCATGATTTACTTTACTTACATTAACATGAGTGCCAACACACAGACACATTTACACACTCATAAATACATTCTTTCATGTACACAGTCTTTCCCTATACATACCTCTATAAGATTATATTTTATATTGTTTCTTTCTCTCTTGCGCTCTAGTACACCTTTCTCTATGCCACTTTTTAAGTATAGTTTTTTCCCCATCTTTTCCTTCCCCTTTTATCTTTTTCCCTCTATTCATTGTTTCCATCACATGTCTTTCTGAGTCCCTTAATTATGTCTGTCTCACTTTTCCTTCTTTCCTCCTAGTAACATTTAGATAGATAAAAAAGTTGGCCATTCACAAAGACACAGCTCTTACTTCAGCAGTGGCAAAAAGTAAGGGTTCCTCTGGGCGGCCAGAAGGGGACCTCGAAGACAAGGGGAGCTGAAGGCATGACTTACTGTGTTCCTGATGAGAAACTTGTCAGGTCCTGCCAGTAAGTGCAAGCAGCCCACATGCCGCACCAGACTGCTGCACACACTCTCACACTCTCCCTTGTTCTCACACTTACACTCACTCACATGCCAGAAATCACGAACATTGGTTTAAGCGTTGAGCCAAGAGATTGTTGTCAGACCTCTGAGGTCCTGTTGGGCCACTCCCAAGTAAAGGCATGTGGATGGTCAGACAGCCTCAAGATTGTCAGTCTCTGGGATTGACATGCAGATAACCGCAATTTCAATCGCAAGTACACCACGCCAGCCCATCAGCACAGCAGTGCTACTAAGATTATGATCACATAGTATTAACCAGTGCTTTAAGGACACTCAGCCTTACACATTACACTATGCTGTGATGAAAGCAGCAGCTTTACACATGTCTTACCTTTTTTTTCAATTCCTCTTCCTTTTTCTATATTGGTAACACAGGCTTTACATATAAGAAATGCCACATTATTTGGTGTTAGGTAATGTGAGTACTGAGCCTTTTTGGCACACCCTCCAATTAAGACTAGTCATAGGAAGGTAGAGCAGCATCACTGTAGACAAGAGGAGCTAGTCAACAATTCTAATGAGTCTTAAATTTTAATTTTGATTTTGTACTCTGGTGTGTAGGATAGGGTGTTTGTAGTATACACTGTAAGGTTTGTAATCATCATCCCTCTTTGTAATACTAGCTATATCTGAGACACTTTTAATCCCAACAATCCTGAGTCAGTATTGATTCCCTGTTTTCTTTAAAATGTGTGTTAAAAATTTATATAATAAATCCTGCCTCATTGATTAAATGTGTCTTGGAGTCAGACTTCGAAAGCAAGCAGGTAGCCAGGCTAGATGATTGTTATTGCACAGACGACGAGTTGCGGCGCTTTGGGTTATGTGTTTAAGTGCGTTATTTGTTTCATGTCTTCGGTACACCAAATATTTACACTCAGTTGCTACTTCATTTTATATCTTACTCACTTTGGAGCAGATGAACTATATATATATATATATATATATATATATATATATATATATATATATATATATATATATATATATATATATATATATATATATATATATATATATACACACACACATCTTATAACATCATATGGTGTTTGATTTTCATTTGTACTGAGCACATGAACTATATGTAGGCCAGTACACTTGTGTCATTACTTTGTCATCAGAAGATTTGTATTGTCTTCCTTGTTTTGGATTGTTTTGGTGTATCCTTACACTTTAGAGTATTGCCTTAATAATTTCCAGTGTTGCCTACATACTCTTTCAGGTTATTATGATAAAATTATATATCTTTTTCACAAACATGGTAGAGACTAACCTCCAGTTTCTACCAGAAAAAAGCAGGCACTTTGTTGATTTACACTTTCTTCCTTAAAAAAAAAAAAAAAAAAAAAAGAATGAAAAGAACAATATCTAGACCACCTCAGAGGACAGTCCAGGTATTCGCACAGATAACCTAGCCCCACCCACCCATTACTCTCCCTGTCTGCCCACTCTCTCCCCCATATACTGTAAAGTCCTCACCTGCCCTACCCTCCAACCCCACACCCCACCCCTAAAAGCAGGGTGACGGCTTGTTAGAAAAACCCCATCGTAATGAAGTCATGAACCAGATGCAGAAACTTTGACTGTTCCTTAATTAGCTGGTACTAATTGGTGCTTCTTGTAGACTCTCCTTTTATTTCTGTCACTTGAAAAACACTTTACTTGGATTATTATGTATGGATGGATCAAGCAGCTGCTCATGAGAGCTGCCTGTATTATATCCACATTGGATTCTGAAAAGTTTTTATACATATATAGTATATATTTTTACCCCTATTCTCACTATGTCTATATGTGTATTCAAGTACAGGTATCATTATGATGTCTGCCCAGTATATTAGAATATATATACATTTTTTTTCGTAATCCCAATTTATAAATAAACAAAAAACAAAGGCTACAGTTCTGCAGTCGCACAGTGCAAATTGAAAATTATGGAATGTGTCTGCCTAGATTATTTTTCTTTTTTTCACACATAAGTTTAAGACTTTTTGCTGTTTTATATTTACTGTTTCCAGATATTTTTTACATCTATGATTGTTTCGGATAATGAGTGTTGTACGATGTATAATTAATTTCCCTCAGACTATGAACTCTTTAATAAATGATGTTCTTTTTCTTTTTTGCAAGAGGGCGGCGTGAGCTTTACTTTCAAGGGCCTTTTGAGTGTTCCTTTGGTGTTTTCATTTTTCTCGATGTACGTCAATCATGTGTCAGTTCTGACCGCAGTTCTTTCTCCTTCACCACTTTATTTTTTTTTTTTTTTTTACTCTCCCTCTTTCTTCCTTTCTTTCTCTCTCTTCTGCTGTTTGCTGACCCTAATCCTCTTGCATTCCAATTCTGTCTCAAGACCAAAGATTACACTTCTATTCAAACCTCTTTTTTCGACTCCAGAGATCCCTCTCAGATATCAGATACAAGCGAAATCCCAATTCTCTGATCACCTGTACTTTCTTAATGAGTGCTTTAGTTAAACATTCATATCATTGATAAGTTTTGGTCCATTTTCTTACTAGAATCATTCTTATAATTTTCTAACTTGCTTAATTCCTTTATTACCATAAGACACCATTATACCTGTTCCTTTTTTAATATTTCTAAACTCAGATATATACTTAATGAGTTATTTTTTTTTTTTTATCTCTTACTGTTTATCACTAATTATTAACACCTATACTTCTAGATCTTCTGTATATCATTAATTATTAACACCTACTTCTATACCTTTTATAACCTATCCTTGTCATCTGTTAACTCAATCAAATTGATGCCAAATCATATTATATCAAATATCTACTTCTCTCATCATTCTCTTTTTCTACTCATTTCTTTTTCAATAGACTTATTTTATTTCATCCCGTCTGTCTTCTTCTTATCTGTGGGCCTATTGTACACTTGATGCAAATTCCCTTTTTTTGCCAGTGTGTAGAACAAGCCATACCCCATTCACAAACAGATCTTTTCCTGGATTCATCTTAGGGTCTCTTCTATTTTTCAACAACTCTCCAACTTTTACGAGAACAATTGCTTGTCACACACAGGCTAGAGGGAAAATGTATAACCTCTTACATTCATCTGGTTCTTTAGCTTCTCAGCTCCTCTTTGGTTTTGTGGTTTTCTACACCTCGCATCCCTTTTCATCTTCATCACTAATATAAATTGGAACAAATATTTAAGAAATTTCTGTACATACATATTTTAGCACATTCTGATGTTTGTTTCAATACCGGCAGGGAAACAAAATTTGAAACACGACAACAAACACCATGTTAAGCCAAACCATATCTTTCTGGTTTTGATAAGTCTTTACCAAACTATGTTATCAGGGATATAACAGTCTACACAATCCATACTTCAGCCTAAAAGAGACTGAGACCTGTCGAAATGCAAGGGGGTCATTTCCTGATGTAAATATAACATATTCAACCTTTCCTAATTTCAAATTAGAAAGTAGTTCTTCCTTGGTTTTCTTCCCTGTAATATGTCATCCCATAATGCATACCATTAGTGGAAGTGGAAGTAAATCTTCATAGACACATTCAGCCATTTGTCTGACTTATAATTTTGCATTCATATTTCTCATTTGTGCCAACAAACCAACCTTTGGTACAGTCAGACCACATTAACATGATACTGATTTCCTACCTTGTGTATGTGATTTTTTTTCTCTCTCTCTGTCTTTCTTTCCATTTATTTAAAAGTCACCAGTGAGCCCCACATCACAGGAAACATCAGGTTCCTCTCTTGTAGGTAAATACTTGTCTTCTGCACAGTATTCAAGTCCTGAAAGTAGCACTGTGTGCTGTCTCCTCTTTTGCATTTCAACGAATGAGTTGACCCAAATCACACAATTTAATGTTTTTCGACAGACTATTGAGAGAGGGAAGTTAACCCCTTGGCCCATGTGCTACACAGATCTGTAAGTTATTCATTAGTGCAGATTTGGAAGTGCTTCAATCTCTCTTGATTTTTTCATAGTGCTTTTACCTAGAAGGTTTGTTTAAGGATTAGTGGTTCTTTTATTCTGTCACTTTTTAATCATTTATTCTATTCTGTTACACTTATTCTTTTATTGATTTATATTTTTTGGCAAGTAGTGCTACGGAATCATTTTCTAAGTGTGTGAAGTTGACTTATAGATGTCAGCTTTTTGCACGTATGGGTGTACCAGTTTCTGTTTTTGTTTTAATTGTAATTATTTTCAATCATAATGCTCTCTCTTTTTACCTTTCACACTCTTGGCTACTTAAAAAATGCAGGTAACCCTTTTTCTACTGATTGTCCCAAGTTAACAAGAGTCTCCATTCCCCAATTTTACACACAGTCCAAAATTAGGGCAACACCTTATTGAACTAAAAACGAAGAATAAAATTAGAATATCAGACACATTCAATCCCTTGCATTAGGCAAATAACTTATTCCTTCTGAATAAAGCGACAGCCTTTCTCAAAAATACATTTTTGCCCAACCCTCTTTTGTCTCTACCACACTAAAACTGCCACTAAAATTCCAGTGATTATTAAATATGTTTTATTTCTTTGGGTAATGTTGTAGAAGTCTTAATTCTGGAGAGAAATGGTGATGTGATTTTTTTTTTTTTTTTTTTTTTTTCCAGTTAAACTTCAATCTGTTGAAGGCTTTATATTGAGACGGTCCTTATAGTGTTCAATTATTATTATTATTATTATTATTATTATTATTATTATTATTATTGTTATTATTATCATTATTATTATTATCATTATTATCATTATCATTATCATCACTGTTATTACTAGTGTTATAGTTACTGTTGTTATTATTATCATTGTTTTTTATTATTATTATTATTATTATTATTATTATTATTATTATTATTATTATTATTATTGTTGGCATTGTTATTGTTGTTGATGTTATTATTATTGTTGTTGTTGTTGTTACCATTATCATTAATATTAATATTCTTTATTACTACTTATTATCATTATTATTTTTATTACTACTGCCATCTTCAATATTATTATCTCTCTGTTGTTGTTGTTGGAATTAATATTTATTATTATAATTATTGCTATTATTATTATCATTACTATTGTTATTATTATTATTATTATTATTATTATTATTATTATTATTATTATTATTATTCACAAAAAATTTATTATCATTGTGAATATGATTACTGGCACAATATTTTTTCTTCCCTTTTTGACATTAATGCTCTTTTAATGTGCTCGTTGGCATCACACTTAACAGAGAAACCAAAATTTCCTGGCAGTTCATTGCCCTAGTATATATTCTATTTGGTAATTGGTGTGGTTTTATAATATAAATATATATATTTATATATATTTGATATAAAATGCTTGACTTGACTTAAATGTTTTTGTCCCCAAGGTGTCTTTCCTCTAGCCAGATTTGTAGAAGACAAAAAGTCTCTTTATATGTTTGTGTTACTTAAATGTCCCCCCCCCCCTTTTTTTTCTTTTCTTTTCTTTTTTTTTTCTTTTTTTTATTATTATTTTTTTTTTATTAATTTTTTTTGTCCTCCACCATTTACCTTTTTTTCTCTGTAGTCAATGTTGTGTGACTCGGAATCTCAGTGTGTTTCTTAGATCTTATGACTTAGGCCAGTGTGATCCTCTGCCCCGTCCCCCCAACCCCTTTCTCCCTGGCTGAGATCATGTTGGAGAACCTCATTTACCAGCTTTGTGTGGGCTCGCTTGAATCGTGCTCTGTGTATGTGCGTGATGCGTTTCCCTATGAGGAATACACGTCCCCTGAGAGACACCGCTTCACTGGCCCGTGCCCCTGTCCAGTATCTTGAGTCTTATGCCCTTATAACCCCATTTCAACCCCTTACCTTGTTTTCCTTGTTGCTCCCCTTCCACTGCCCTTCACTCTTACCCTGTGTCAGAATAGAGTGTAGTTGTAGTTCTGATTGTTCTCATATCCTCTTCTGATCCCAGCTTTAGATGGCAGCAATATCTACATGTTAGCAGCCTCTTAGGAGTCAGATTTTGCTGTGGATATTTCGCTTTGGTGTATTATTATCCGTCCATTTATCCAGCATCTTTGAAATTCTTCGCAGTCTTCATCTATCTCTCCATCTTTTTTTCTTTTTTCTTATCTTATTCTTCCCTTTTCTCTCACCTCACCCTTTACTGCAATCGTCTCAACACTGCTCACTCTTCTGTCTTCCGTTTTGTCAGCACTGGCTCTGTAGCAGCCACAACATTTCTCCATCACGGCCTCCACTGTCTCAGATAGACTAGGCTCTCTCCTCTGCAATCCTGCTAGTTGAAATCATGGTTCACTTTCTGTAGCATTCACCGTAGCCTCTCACTCTCTTTCTCTCTCTCTTGGTGCACCACTTTTGTCCTCATCCTCATCCATAGACAAGCCTCTCGAGTCTCATTCCTTGTGAATTTTCTTACAAGGCAGTACAACGCCTCGGGCCTCCCTCCACCCTGCCTAATTTGCTCCTCAAAAGCTTCTAAGTGTATCTAGACAAGAGGATACGTTTCTCTCTCTCTATCTCTTCCTAGCGTTGCTTAGTATTTGATCCCACAAAGAACACTTAAACTCCTTTACTTGTTGTGGATCTAAATTTCAGACCAGAACTTTAGAGAGTTCTTTGAGTGTCTTTTAAAGCTAATGCACTTGTAGGAGTTAAACCCTCCCTGCTGTCACTGCAGGAAATTATTACTGTTGATATTATTTTTATGTTAGTAAAACACAAATGACTTGCTGTATAAGTAGTTTATTAGCCCCTTATCCCCTTCAAAAAGAGACACCTTTTTATTCAAGAGAGGAATTATGAAACAAGTAATTAAAAAAAAAAAAGAAATACAGGATCTAGTCCATGGCAAGTGTGCAGACATTTAAGACAGCAGTATATGTCTCTCACACACCAGGAGCTTCCTGTACTTGAAATCCCCCACTGTAGAAATAATAGGTGTTCCTACAGAAGACTGAATGCAAATATATTTTTTGTAGCCAAAGGGAGGTGCCAATTGGCTCTCAAACGAATGCCAGAAATGAGCTCTGTGAGAGAAAAGTAGATTTTAGTTCTGTAGTCAGATGAGGCAGATAGAGTAATGTGAGTAAGAAGATTACCTGTCATTGATGAAGATAGATATAGGTGTGAAATATCATTTACAATATATACAGGTTTTTATTACATATATTTGGTGTCCATTTAGGTTCCACATATAGGGCACTTCCACTATACACAGGTGCACATGTGCAGGCGCACGTGTGCTCACTCTCACACACACACACACACACACACACACACACACACACACACACACACACACACACACACACACACACACACACACACACACACACACACACACACACACACACACTATCCCTTATGATATGTTATTACCTGTGGAAAATCTGTGGAGAGATTGTTTTTGAAGCAAAATTTTTTCCTTTCTTTTTTTATTATGTGCCTTTTTACTTCATGTGGACTGTATTTTATACATGAATATTACTTACTTTTTTATAGGTATAATTTTTTTTTTCTCTGTATGCACAAATGGGATTGAGGGAGACTTAAGACAATATTAAAACAGTCAGATATATTTTCTGGTTTTCATTGTCTCTGGAAACTGTTTTCTTCTGTGTTTGCTGGCACCTCACCTTCCATATCGTCAGTATATCATAGTCCTTGTTCGTATATACAGGTTCTTTCATTTATACAACAATCATCATTTATACTGCCTTTTGTATTGGTATCTATCTTTCCCCTTTTTCTAGTTGGTCAGTCATTCTTGATGGTTTCTTTGTCACCCTTTTCTTCTTTCCTTTATTCATAAGCCCATATTTCCTCTTCTTTTGAGTTTGATATCTTTTCTATCTTCTGTACATAATCTTTAAAATAAATTTCTCACTCAATAACTGCCATATCTTTCATTGATGTTTCTTAGATCTCTTGTTTCACTCTTTGTTCCTCTGTGAGTGCCCCCTGCTCCTACAGTGTATACATTGCCATCCTCAACATTGTTCCTTTTTGTTCTTCCAGATTAAGGTATATTATCCTCAACACATATCATTTCTTCTACTCACCTCAGATTTCACTGATTACGAAGTTGGGATCAGTTTTTGGTATCCTTCTCTATTCATTACACCCACACAACCTTACTCTCTTGTACATTTACTTTTTCACAATCTCTCACAATCAGAAACTCTTGTATTTTCTCTTTTCTGGACAGTGATAAATCCTTTCATGTAAGCCTTTCTCATCTTTCATCGTGTTTCCCTTTCATTTGGTTACTAATCCATCTGGAAACTGGTGGATGTGTATTCTGTGATCTTTGTAAATCATGTAGGAAAGTGTACAAGATGTTGTCATTATTAGTCCTTCTTGGCAGATATTCAATCAGTTCCTCTTTGCTGGATCTACTGGGATAGATACTTCTTTCTTGATGCCACAATGATTAATTGAACTGTAAATAGAGAACACATTTAGCATCTTTAACATATTCTGCACAATAGATACCAAAAGCATCAGTATTTCAGAAACGTTTCCTGTTAGGCAGAAAAGCATAAGTGTTTTAGCGACTTCCTCCCTATCAGAGACTCCCCCAACTCCAGCCAAGACCTGAGTAATGGAGAGTCCAGTGAGTCTGTTGTATATCAGTGATTAATATCCAGAGTTGTTACTTAATACCCCTGGTCATTTCATGTTGGAATTCCCACATATTATATGCAATACTGGCAGTGCAACCTGCTGATGTTCCTTAAGGGTAGTTGTATTATGTGTCACATTCTCCAAGTGTAATTGTGAGCTGAAGCCAAGGGCAGTCAACCCCATCCTCAGGCATAGTCCACGGTGTCCTTGTGGTAAGCAGCAATATTTCCTTAATATTCTCTTCTTTACATTGATGGCTCCTTTTAACCCTCTCAGTTAACCCTTGTAGCTCGCTGAATCTATTGTACATTATCCTTATAGAATTCTTTGAGACCCCACATAGCTCATTAAGTAGGCTTTTGATTATTATGAATCCCTGTAGTTATAAATTGTTCTTTTACCCAATCATTTCTGGCAGACTGACATAAAAACAATGTAGGAACACTATTGTTTAGGATGTATCCAAGTAGTACCAGTTTCAACTTTACTGATGCACTTTTGTTGTGTCAGTTACATAGGCTTATTATAATTGAAAGAGGCATTAATATTAAT
The DNA here is from genome assembly GCF_015228065.2 of Penaeus monodon. NCBI lineage: Eukaryota > Metazoa > Arthropoda > Malacostraca > Decapoda > Penaeidae > Penaeus > Penaeus monodon. Next base: position 8,214,813 of record NC_051388.1, read on the forward strand.
TTCTCAGTTGAGTACAGATTTGTATGTTGATCTTTTTTAGACAACGTAATTTTTATGATATTTATAGTAGGAGGATTATCACAAATACCATCATTGCTAATGGTACAAAATTGGTCCACATTGATAAATCACAGAATAATTACCATTGCTCCCAAAAAGAAAATTCATTAGGAAAAAGAGACCAGAATCCCACAGAACATAGTAGCTTTGGTCATTCATTCATTTTTAGTCATTCAAAAGTTTCCCCCTTCATCTCTCTGCTATTGATGATAGTTATCAGATTCTTATCTCGTTCCTCTCCTTCATATGGGTTCTTCTCTCTCTCTCATTGTCTGGTCTTCTCTCTCATGTTGAGCCTTGAACTGTTCTCGATGTTGCACCCTTGTTATATACGGACGATGCACCTTCTTTTTACCGTTTATTTATATTTTTTGATTTTTGTTCCCCGCGTCTTGGATCACTTGTGTCAAAACTGCGGTACGACTGTATTCGTATCAGTGTGCCGAAGGTATTTTGCAAATTAAATTTTTTTCTTTTTCTTTTTTTAGAAGTGGGGGAGTCAATAGAGAAAGAAAGGAACATGAGATTTATTTCTTTGAGAAGACCGAATAGCCTTAAGTCACTTATAAAAAAAAAGAAATAATAATAATCAAAAAAAAGAATCACAAGACAGAAGACAAGGAGGCACACTGACCTAGAATCATGGCTGTCCGCTTGTTTGTTTACAAGAATCTCGGCCAAAAAAAAAAAAAAAAAAAAAAAAAAAAAAAGAAGCGTTCTAGTGCAGAGCTGTTGAGTGTTGTCTTCACCTGCCTTGGTGTTGTGGCTTTTTATTCTTTTTCTTCTTCTTCACATTCGTTGATGTTCAATGGGCCATTTTTTTCAAAGCATTCTCCTTTCACTCTCTTTCATCTAGAAAAAAAAAAAATTCATTCTGTCACCAAGTCAACCTTATTCAATTTAGTCTTCTCTATTTCCCCTTCTCCTTCCTCATTTCGTATCCTTTCATTTCTTCTCATTTAGATTAGGATCAAGTTTTTCTTTACCTTCATCAATTTATCTTTCACTTCTTTGACATTTTATCTTTCGTTATCATGATTATTTTTCACTTCTTTATCACCC
>NC_051388.1:8223434-8240461 GCF_015228065.2 Penaeus monodon
TATCTCTTTACAGATCAATGAAGAGGAGACAGGTGGTGACGAACTGTAGCCTAAAAAGAAACTTTTTTTTTTTCGTAATCTACCTCCCCCTCACCCCACTTCCCCCCCACCTTCTTGCCCGGAGCTGCATTAAACATATATAATATATATATATATATATATATATATATATATATATATATATATATAAAAATTGGCTGCTTCATATATATATATATACTACCAGGAGTTGTATCACTCTTAGCTAGCCTTTTTTTTTTTGTTTAATTTTATCTAAATAGTGCCTCTGGTCTGATCACTAGTCAACTAGCTAGTTACTTCTCTAAGGTATTTTCTGTTCTCGTAGTCTTGGTCAGGAATGTTTCACGAAAGAGTGCAGTGTTAGATCTATTATTGGTATTTTGTTATCATTATTATTATTATTATTAATATTGTTGTTGTTATTATTATTGAGTATTCATATTAATTTTTACTTCTTCCTGTGTACATACTGATGCCATATCTTCTATTGTTATCTGATAAAGATTATTCATATAAAAAATAATATTATGTTTAGAGACTGTAATACCATCCCTTTAGTTTAATGATAATAATACAGTAATAGACAAAACTAAAAGCTAAACTTGTTTCCACTAAGAACGAGAAGTCTTGAGAATGGCTGGGAGAGCGCCTGAGGCGAGCGATTGACGGTGCATGGCGGTGCATGGGCCCTCATTATCATTATTATTGTTATTAATTATTATTATTTATCTATGATTTAGTTTTATTTCCATTATTGTTCCAGTTATCACTTGATCTTAGTTTTTGATTTGGTCTCCTGGCTTGTATAGCAGCTCTGTCCTGGTTAGAGACTCTCCAGTCCGTCTGTCTAGTTCAGTGACACGTAAACCATCTAAAAGCCTTTGAGATAAATCTGAGCGAGTGAGCTAAGTTGGTAGAGCCCTGTCGGAGTGCCATCTCTCGCGCCTGCGCAGACGGCCAGCGGCGCAGGCGATCTGGCGCATGTTTACTTCGCACACCTTCCTTGTAGTTTAGAGACATACACGCTATCTGTATATTACTATTATTATTAATTATTATTATTATTATTATTACCACAGTTATCACTATTATTTGAAGCACATGACACCACCGGCCTTGCCCTTGGCCTCGCAACTCATCTACTCTCGCGTTTTTCCCCAGGATATGAGGGGGGCCCAGGGGGGCCAGGGGGACCACCACCAAGACCACGGCACCACCACCGGGGAGAGAGGCTGTAGGTCGGTGTCCCGCGAGAGGGGCGCCGCCGCCACCACCGCCAAGACCTCCGCTGCGCCCACCGCCAGCACCGCCGGCGCCGCCTCCACCACGAGCGCCTCTACCGCGGCGCGCGCCAAGATGAACGGCATGGATCTGCTGGACGAGGACGTGGACAGCGCGCCCGCCATCTCGTCGGCGGACCTGGACCAGCTCATGGAGGACTTCGACCTGAATGACCCCGAGGAGGAGGAGGCCATCAAGCAGAGCGAGGCGGCGAAGGCGGCCGAGGCGGCGGCGGCGGCGGCGAAGGAGGCCGAGACCAAGGAGGAGAAGCCCGGCGGCCTGGCGGGCGCGCTGCCGGGCGGGCTGGGCGCTGGCCTGTCGGGCATCCCGAACCCAATGGGCGAGGGCAACATCATGGGCAAGCTGGGCGACCTGGCCACGCAGAACCCCGTCACGGACGTCATGTCCAAGGGCAAGGACTTCCTGTTCAAGAAGTTCGGCCTATGAGAGCCAGCGGGAGCCAGGGCGCTCTTGCCTGCGCTCGCGCTCAGCCGCTGCGCCGCCGCCGGCCGGAGACGATGCCAAAGGGAAAAGGAACAAGTCCATTTTCAAAGTGCCGAAAGTTACCCCTTAACGACGTCTATATTCATAGGCAATGCTAGACGAACTTCTCCCTCGTTTTGTATCGTAACACAACAGTCTCTTATGGTTCACTATTTTATATCCCCTGGATGGCATTGCAGCTGTACAGTGCAACATGACCAATTTGTACTCTGCTTCTGAATGACGCACTGGTCGTCGCCATCCCCCCCCCCCCCCCCTCGGACAAGAGCTGTACGCACGTCACGCAAGTCTCGCTGTCAAGCTCAAACGACATATATATATATATATATATATATATATATATATATATATATATATATATATATATATATATATATATATATAATGTATATATATATATGTGATTACATTAATCAATTTATTGTTTTGATAAGATATAATTAAAACAGTGATGGCTTTTATTGCGATGAGGAGGGACGAAACACGAGATGCAAGACACTGACACGTTTCCCCGCGGTCTTCGCTGGCAGGGCGCGGATCCCCAGGAAGCGCCGGCTGATGGAACGCGCGTGCATGTCTAGTCAGCCAGCGAGACTGTCTCTCTTCTCTCTCCTCCTCCTCCTCTTCTTTTTCCTCCTCCTCCCCTTCTTCTTTTTCCTCCTCCTTCCCCTCCTCCTGCCTGTCTCTCCCGGAGTGCCGAGGACCCTCCGTCCCTTCCCTCCTCTCTTCCTCCCTCCCTTCCCTCCTCTCTTCCTCCCTCCCTTCTGAAGTACGTCAGGTCTTCTCAAACCCGCCAAGTCCTTTCATTTTTTCCCCTTTCTCCCTCCTTTCTTCAGCCATCCCATCTTCCACCCTTTACTACCTGTTTTTTGGGTGCCTCCAATTATTGTTGTTGTTATTGCTGTTGAGTATCATACCTCTCTTCGCTAAGACCTTCTTACATATCGATTTGGAACTCCTTCGCTTTTTTTATCATAAGGGTCAAGACAAGGTCACCCTTTCAAAAAAAATAAATATATATATGTATTATTTAAGGATCGTTATATATTCCAAACTAAGTCTAGACCTTTCTTAATACCCCCCTCCCCCCCATTAACCCTGTCTCATACTCCCCCTCCCACCCCTGCCCCCTTCCCGTCCCCCCTACCGCCCACTTCCCGTCCCCCCTACCGCCCACTTCCTCAACCACGAATTCTCTTCTCGCTTGTATTTACTCCTCCGAATTATCAGCCTTTGTCCTCACGGTTATTATCCATTATCCCTGTTCCTGTTTTCTTCTTCGTAATTCAGGACACTCTTTGCTCATTCTGATGTGCGTATCTCGTTTTCTTTCGCCGTTTTCTTTGCCGTTGGTTGTTATTCCTCCTCTCAAATAATTTTACTTTGGGGAGCTTGAAGAATCTACCGACATATATCAGTAATGTGGAGTCCGCATGGCATTTCAAAATAGGAATTATTATTATTTTTTTATTCAGAGTTTCGCGGTCAGTTGGAGGCAGTGCTGTGTCGACAAGGAATAAACAGATTGTTTGTAATAACAGTTTGCAATGTTGTGAATTAAGATGAATTCGTAAACCTTTGAGAATAAGAAGGAAATAATGATTTTGACCACAATGGTTTCAGCATACTGGTGTGCACACAGGGTTTTCCAGTGCCATTGTTCCTCTGTAGTTGAAAGGACAATGCATTTTGAATGTTGCAAAGAAAACAATGTATCGTGAATGTTGCAAAGAATGAGCGTTTATAATCCCCCTTCCACATGCGCCAGAATCAGTGTTTGATAAATGTCTCACACCTGCACTGTAAATGCACTGTAAATTCATCAATGTTGTTGGCCTTCTTTGTAAGTATGGAGATATTGTGACTTTGCCTCTCGAGTCATTTGCTGTCGGTCGGTCTGCGTGTTCTGCCGAGCGCCTCTGAAGATCGATCCCGCTGAACACCGAGAGCTTCTTCCGGGCGTCCGCAGCCAGTCGGTCTGATCCACGCGATTGACACACTAAATACTCAGACAGTGGAGTTCCCTCATCATTCACATCAAAGCACAAACATCCTGATAATACGTGCCATTGATTTTGTTTTTCTTATTGCTACTCCCATCACATCCCCCGTGTCAAGAATCTTTCATTCGACAGGAGAGAATTATTTTTTTTCTAGATTTCTTTCATCCTCTTTCCGGCACTTATACAATTACTTTGGTGCTACCTTTCGCCGAATTTTTTCATCTAAGTCGACAAGTGACTTCGAAGTGTCCAATCTTGTTGCGCCCAGAGACTAAATGTCAGTCGTGGGGCGTTTGCGTGCGTTCCTTCCCCAAGTGCTATTTAATCGACGGAACCTTCCCCTTCCCCTTGAAATGGATAACACAAAAAACAAACAATAATCCTATGAATATGTCAAATTCAATTGTAAACTCTAAGCGCAATGTTTACAAGTTATGGCCCGTTGCATGGTCTTGCTTCTGTTGCATGAATTCCCTTCAACATGATCGTCTCTCAGCAGAGAACTCGCTACACAACACAATACATTACACACGTGGTTCTTGCAACTGTGATTTGATGAAGACTAACACGACCTTGTTTCTTGTAGGACCTGAGTGCTTGGTCTTGTGTCTTGTAGGTCCAGGGTACACATGGCCTTGTGTCTCTCCGGTCCGGGCTGCATGTTCTGTTAGGCCAAGGGTTCATAGAAGACGGATGGATGCACAGTACGTCATACCATGGTGATGTTATTGATTTGTTATGACTTAAAATATGATAATTAATTCTTATTGAGGTATTTATCCAAAGATCACTTGAACTACAAAGTTGTATTCACGTGGCAAGACGGCCGGGGGCGTGTGACCCCGCGAGGAGGCATTCCCTTGTTTGTCCAGGTCACGGAATCGCCCCCGGCGGGGTCACGACCTCGCCTCCAGGAGTCCCCCAGAATTCGCCTTGATGTTTGGACTGAGAACATATCGATTAAGCTGCGATCATGACTGTTGTGTGCTGAACTCCCCGTGGAGGGTTCGTATATTTATAAATAAGGCAGCGGTCCACTCCTCTCCCCGTTCCCTCGATTCACACACATTACTATTGTATCTTGTTATGTACATGTATGTAGCAAACCCAATTATGTGTTCAACTCGGCCTTTCCCTGTGCGTTATGGAAACGGGTAAATGAATAGATGTGTGCGTGTGTGAGCGCGCGTGTGCGTATATATCTGAACAATCACCTGACTCGAGCGGTCAGTCAGTAACCTTGCCATATGGGATCAGTGATTTTACGGTTACATTTAGCATTGTAGTTGTGGCTAACTGAACCTCTCTGTGAAGCACTGGACCGCCAGCACACCAACGCCCACGGTGGAGGATGTCCTCAGCAAACTCCACCAAGGAAAGAAAGAAAAAAATCGTAAATCCTCGGGAGGGGGATTATTTTAAATTACAATAATCCTTGTCTCACTCACGCTAAAAAGAAGGAAGACGACGAGAACCTCCCCCTCCAAAAAAATAAAAAAAAAGATCGAAAGACCGAGCCTCTTCCGAACGCCCCGGGGTGGAGTGGGCTGCGCCTGGCTTTGTTCTGCCTGTGTCCTGTCGGAGTGCGTGTGTATCATAATTAAACCTAGTCGTGTGGACACTTCCTCCTCTGCCTTATAATGGTTGGTTGGTACTCTAAGTGCCCGTGGACCCATCAGGAGAACCCATGGGGCACCGGCGCGTGTCTCTGCTTGTGTTTGTTTTTTGTGTTTATCTTAAGGATTTTTGAACTTGTGATAAAGCATGATTTATATATATAAATATTAGTCAGATTTTTTTCTATACCATATTGGAGGTTCGTATGTATGACATATATGTATGTATATGTATATGTGTGTATATATATATATATATATATATATATATATATATATATATATATATATATATATATATATATATATATATTATGAGGAGTGCGGTGGTTGACAGGGACAAGGAAGGGTTCCTCCTGATGGGTCAGTCTCAGTAACCTCCTTCCATCCTTCACGTTTGCGGACCCGGACTGAGGACCCCGAGCCGGAAGACAAAGACTTCTATGGCGAGTCCTGGGTCCGGGCCTTCTTCTCTTTATCTATAATGTTACTTGTACAATACGCATTTCAATTGTTGTATTATAATGTACATATCCTGGCACAACTGTTACAGTAAATCATCCCATACTTCAGTGTTGTTTTTTTATGTATTTTCCTTTGGTGGTTGTTATTTTTTAAAACTATTGACTGAGTGCACAGAGGGATTTAGGAGTTAATGTGCCTTTTTATTCTAGTTTGAGGAAGCACGTAATTATTATGTCGGAAGTTAATGCTCAGTACAGTCGGTAAAATGTATTAAATGATACTGAAGTTTATATAAACACTGGATGCTTGCCCTGTGGAGCTAAAGATCATGAAAGCAGAAGCCAAAGCTCTCTAGATGGAAATAAATAAAACGGAATAGTTGTCCAGAAGTGAACTTTTTCAGTTAGGAAGTATTTCAGATCTATACAATGAAGAAAAACAAAAAAAAACTAGAATCGGTTCCGTACACACGATGAGGAAAAGAGATGGATAATATAAAATCATATTTTTAAGTGTTCATGATTGTTTGAAGAAACATTAATTATAAGCACCAAAGTAAGCATTAAATTTATGGTAAATATAAATCTATAGTATTTTGTAATCACTTGAACCCTACTTTCCCCTGCTTCATAAAGGGTATTCCATGCGTTTGAGATCATTAATTTCATTTAAGTGTATAATAGCAAGAAACATGTTGATGCAACATGAACAAAATATTAAATATAGACAAGGCTCTCTCTCTCTCTCTCTCTCTCTCTCTCTCTCTCTCTCTCTCTCTCTCTCTCTCTCTCTCTCTAAAACTAAAACTAAAAAGGTTTATCAGGACATTTGCATACCTAAAATGTATTTGATTTATCAGATATTCATACAATATACAGAAAATTAACTTTAACCTCGCGGGCTATAAAGATCCGACAAACATGAAAAGAAAAGAACACGTGCATCTAAAGCAAATATTTTATTTCTCTGGAAAAACGTCCAAACTTCAAAAGAGATAATAATATAGATACAACAAGAACGGATGAAATGAATAAGCAATATATTTTTTTTCTTGAGGTAAAAAGTCTACCTAAACTTTGTAATTAAAACTGCTTTGTCGTATTTGAGAAAGGAAGAGAATTTTGAATTAATTTCACAACACAAGATGAACAAAAAATGATAAATAAAATAAATAAATGAATAGACAGAAAAATAAAATGAAAAAAAAATCAGCTTCCTCTTTTAAAAGAAATCTGAATTAATTTCACTACACAAGATGAACAAATGTGAAAATAAAAGAATAAACACAAAATTAGACAGGTTTCAAACCTTTAAATTTTCATATGAAGAACATAAGGTAATTAATCGAATTCCTTGTAGGAATATTCAGTCTTGTTCTTGTCTTTGGTAGCGGAATTAAGAGATAAAAAATGATAACGAGTGATGGAATAAATACATGGACAAATATAAATAATAAGGGGATGATGGTAATGGCGATGATGATGATAAATATGATGATACTGGTGGTGATGATGCTATGACAGTGGTGGTAATAGTGAGGATGCTGATAAAAGTAGTAATGATGATAATAACAATAATAATAATAGTAATGATAACAAAACAACGAGAACAACAATGTTAATGATAATAATAAAAAGAAAACTTAATAATAGTAATGAAATAAAAATGATAATGGGGTCAAAATGATGAAATAATGTAAGACAATTAAAAGAAAAAAATTTAAAATGTTTGGAATAAAATAATAATAATCATCATCATCATCATTATCATGATAAAAATAACAATAACCACAGTAATAATTATAATAATGATAATGATCAGCATGGTAATAATGATAACAAAAACAATGATGATAATGATAACAAAGATAATAGTAATGATAATGATAACAAAGATAATAGTAATGATAATGATAACAAAGATAATAGTAATGATAATGATAATAATAATGATAAAGAAAATAATTACGATGAATATACAATAACAATTTTTACGCCCCCCCTGTCTCTCTGCCACCAACACAAGGCAGGCTAGGCAGAGGGCGTTTTTATATACAGGGTCGTGAACACTGAACTGCTCAAGAGGCACCGGCACCAAGCGTCCCAGAACAACAGGGGGGAAAAACCCCAAAGGGCGGGGCGGGGCACGAAATAAACACAGAGACGTCTTTCCCTTTTATTTACACAAGTTATTTACCCGTACATTTTACTATAGGCAAAAAAAGGGGAAAAACCAGCATGCACACAGCACAATACAGTTAAACAGGGAAACAAAAAGTTATATCAGGTCCAAGGGCACACACGAGGTTTTTCACGGGAGCAGCACCCAACTCGGCCCTCTTCCCTTGTTCCTCAGCTCCTCCACTCTCACCCAGCTCGCCCTTTTTGCCCAGGTCCCTTCGTTTTACACATGTTTAGGTCATCCTTTTCATTTAACACATTTTTTCGCACAGAAAAAAGCCCCACGGGGTAGCACTATCCCCCCCCCCCCAAAACAGACGCCCCCGTCTGCTCTACAACCTAAACCTGAAACAAACTACAAAAAATTTAAATAAAATTAGTCCTCAGGAAAAAACAAAATTCTTTCAAAAAAAAGAAACCCGTAATTGAAAATCATTTCTCAGAAACACAAAATCTTTCATCCGCGCGGTTTTCTTCGCTTTTCGCTGGGGTCGCTCGGAGGAGGTGTGGGCGGCGGTAGATTGGCAGTGGCATCCAGAGGGGTTTTCCCCCTGCCCCAAAGCCCTTGCTCAGGGTCACCAGATCTTTTTGCATCCCCTCACCGTCCAAATGCTCGCCCTCCTCGGTACGCTGCACGTCTCATCGCCGCTAGGGGGCAAATTTTCATTTTCTTTTTCCCAGGGCCCCCAGGAGTAGCTTCCGGGCCCCATGGTAACGCCACAGCCGGTCCCGGGGCAACAGACGGTCGTTTTCCGCCCTCTGCGAATTCGATAGGTGACTCAAGAGGGCCGATACCACCGTGTATGGCCCCCCCGGGGGCTCTGTAGTTCGGCGAGGCCCTGTTTCCGACGCGGTTTATGCAGCCACACTCTGCCCTATTTTTGTCCCTCATTTCCCTCATGCGCCGGTCATAGGTTCCTTCAGGGCAGGCCGGCTACCTTGATTGCCACGCACTCGTGGGTGCACTCCGCCAGGTTCTCCTGCAGTGCCACTGCATAGCTGGATGTGACAGTTGGCAATTTTCACGTCGGGTGGCCGCCCTGGGCCAAATCCACTTAGCCTAAGCCACGGCCAAACATGAGTGGGGCAGGTGTGAAGCCTTTTTTACCTCTGCAAGCAACCGGTGGGGGCCTGAGCAGGGCGGGCAGCTTGACGTCCCAGTCTTCCTGATTTTCCCTGAAAATTTGGGCAAAACTGTTGAGCAAGGGTGGGTTTAAACCGCTCCACCATCCCATCGACTGGGGATGGGGGGGTGTCGTCCGTGTCTTGCGCCCCCCTAACGCTCGAAACACTCCGGAACACTCGTGACTCAAACCACGGCCTTGGTCAGATGCAGTTCAGAAGGACACCAAAACGGTAATGAATTCATTCAAAAACACCCCAGCCACGGTCTCGGCCCGCGGTTGGGTAGTGCATATGCCTCAGCCATTTGAGAAATAGCCTTACCACACGAGTATGGGTTTCCTTGTGGCTGAGGGGAAAGCGGACCGGCAATGTCATTGCCACCCGTTCCCGGTGCTCCCACACATTACACCTGAAAGGGGTAGGGTTTTTCAGCGGGGCCCTTTTTTGCCCCTGCAACTCACATGCCTACCCCATCAGACACTCACTTCCAGCCCCCCCCAGTAAAGCGTGCGGAGAGGGCTCAGGGTCTTTTTCTCGCCCAAGGGGCCACGGGTAACACCGGCTGTAATTCCCCCCAGCAACTAGCACGCATGGCTCTGGGTACTAAAACTACCACGTGTCACTGTCCATTTCACTCAATGCACCCGCGCTTCCTAACAAACCCTTTGAATCCCTCGTAATTTTTCCCACTGGCCCACCAGACATTTGGGGGGGGCTCTCCGCACCAGCCCCCAACTGGGGCGTCCACTGAGAGCCTCAACCCACGGACAAGGGGAGCAGGTCAGAGTCCCACGTTGGCCTTAGCCACTCATCATCCCCTTTAGTGGCAATTCCAGCACCTGCAGAGGGAGGCCCACAGGATCAGAGCCCTTCTGGACACAGGGTGAGCAACTAGCCTCACACGGGCGTCGACTCAGGCTGTCACGTTGCAATGGCCCCGACCCGGGCGGGGGAAAACGTATGGTTTTGTACTTTCAAGGGCCCTAACCATCTTGCCAGCTGACCCCTGCTACCTTCAGCGCTTAAACCACTGTAGGGCAGCAGGGTAAAACCCGGGATGGTAAAATCGGCACCGAGAGGTATGGGTGAAGTGCTCGAGACTCTTCACCCCGCCAGAAAACCCTCCCTTTTCCCTTTGTCACACAATAGTTGCGTTCGGGCCCTGCTGAATTTGGACTGTAGTAGGCCACGACATACTCTTCCCCGTCCTTTTTCTTGACAAACTGCCCCGATGCCTTCCGCACTAGGGCAGTGTCCAACAGGTAAGGGACTTCGGGGTCCGGATAGGGCAAGCCCGGGTGCTTCCACCAGGGCCTTTTTTCGGGGTTGTCAAATGCGACTGACACGCCTCGCCAACTGGAAGCACTCCCCTTTTCGTGTAAGTCGGTGGAGAGGAGCCGCTACACTGGCGAAGTCCTTAAAAGCGGCGGTAGTATGGCACGGCCCGGGTACTCCTGCTTCCGCCACATTTTTGTGGAACTGGCCCTTTCTCCACCACCGCCCCCTTCTGTGGGTCGGTGCGCACACCGTCTTGACTGACTACATGCCCCAGAAATGGCACCTCATGCGGAACATCGGCATTTTTGGGGGCTGAGTTTAAAAGTTGGCCTTCCTCAACCACTGTGTACTTCCCCCACCGTCCACCCCTCCTCGAAGGTGCCCCCGAAGACGATACGTCATCAATGTAGACAAGCGCCTTTCCACTGCAGGCCACCCAAATACCCTCTCCACAAGCTCGAAACAACCAGGGGCATTGCAGAGACCAAAGGGCATACATTGAATTGCCACAGGCCTTGCTCGAAGGAAAAGGCGTTTTTGGTTTGTCCTTTTCCGCCACCCCACCTGGTGAAAACCCGTTCAGGTGAGTGTGGAAAACCCACCTGCCCCCCACAATGCATCGAGTGTGTCATCAATTCTGGGCAATGGGTATGAGTCCTTGATAGTCCTGTCATTCAGCCCCCGGTAGTCCACACAAAAGCGTTGTGTGCCTTCCTTTTTTTTCCCAGGCACCGCTGTGACCATGGATGTCGCCCGTTAATCACCCCCTGTGCCGCTAGCTCTTGACAGTGCGCTGCATCTTTTTCTCGTCGGGTTTGGGCAATACGTCGGGGGGGGCTCGATGGGCAAACTATTTCCCGGGTGTTAAATGCTTTGCTTCACTAATCCTGTGGGGCCCCCGGTCCAAGTCCCCCCCCCTAAACACATCTGCATACTGAACGGGTTGGCCTCTTCTCTGTCGTGCTTCCATAGGTTACGGCGCTCCGGTGCCCCAAAGTCCTCGGGGAATTCAGGCAAGGGCCCCACACCAACCAACTCCTCGCCCCCCGACGACTTTCTGGACGCCCCTTCCTCACAAGTGCCCACTTTGCACCAGCTGGCCTTCGGGCCTTATCGGGAAGTTGGCTACCAACCGGGGAAATAACCCCCCCCCTGGTCCAAAAAGGCTCCGCCCAAACCCCTATGCATCACCCGCTGCAATTTTGGTTGGGCTCCACGGGGGCCCTCTACTCCACGCATCACTCTTGACAGTCGACATCGGGTTCTAGACTCTGTCCCGGGGGGAAGGGGCGTCGCTCAGCGTAACACCCGCACAGCCACCTCTGGAAGCAAGGGGACCCTTCACCCTGCACCCTCCCCCGCTTTTTCCCTCCCAAAGGGCGACACACGCCTTACTCTGCGTCAGGTATCAAAAGGCCCAGCAAAAATGCTCGTCCAGATCGGCCACAACACCACAGCCGCTGCACCGTGCTGCACCGCCAATACGAGCCTCCACTGGCCCCCGAGCTGCACACAATGCCCCGGACACCAAAGTTCTGGGTGGTCGGAAGTCGCCCTAGTGGCCCCAAATATCAGGCCCCCTAGGGGCTTCTCGCCCCCCCCCGTTCCACTGTCAGGGAGCATGGGTTCCCATCTTTGAGCCCCACCTGCACTCTGGTTCGCGGCAGCTTACCCAAAATCGGGGCCCGGGGAACCCGGGGCGGGTGGTTTCGGGCCCCTTCTCCAACCTTTTTCCGCCTGACCCCTTCCTTAGCCTTAGGACTGCGCTCGGTGGGACCCTACCTGCCACAGTCCCCTTTCAGAGCTGCTGAAAGGCATCAAATCCGTCCGGTTGAGAGGACGTGTTCTCCGCTCCCCTGACACTGACTACGTCTGTGCCCTACCTTCCCCCAGCCCCAACACAAGCCTTGGGAAAATTTTTTTCGGGCTCACCTTCCCAATGCTATTTTTTTCCCCTTTAGCCTTCCCGGGCCCCCGGGGGTCACGGCGGGGCTGGAGCTGGCCCGGCCACCGTTGCCTTCGGAAGGCCTCGAACTCCAAGGCCCCCCCAGCGCCACCCAGGGCCTCAGGGTTGCCCCGCTTTACGTAGATTTGCAGCTGCTGGTCCCCGTAAAGCGTCAACAAAGAAATCGCGGGCCAGGACCACAATCATCTCTTCCGCAGCCCGGGGGGACGACCTCCTTACCAGCGCCTCCACATCCTGCGCCGCTGGACAATGTCTTGCCACGTCACAGTCGCTTCTTCAATGGGCCCATATACCTCGGCCTGGTGGTGGGGCCCCAAACGGCGTTTTTAAAGCCTTTGCCACGCTGGTGTAAGAGGCCTGTTTTGGGTGCCGGCAGAGCCCCAACACTTCCACTGCGGGGCCCCTTGCGCTGTTTTCCCGCTGCGGGCCCTTTTCTCCTGGGTCCAGGCCTGGGCAGAGCCAGCATTTTAAATTGGGGGGGGGCATTGCCCCAGGCCACCTTCCCGTGTATCAGCTGGCTTTTGCCTACAAATGTCTGGAGGGTGGAGAACACGTGCCCTGAAATAACACGCCCGGGGGGAGGGGGGGGTGAGGGAGGCAACGAGGGGGGTTGCTTGGGTCCGAGTTTGCCGCCACCTATACCCAAGGGGGCGGTTCCGATCGGGCCCCACCCTTTTGCAGGGCCACTGGCTCCGACACGATCTGCGAGGCCCGGGGGTTTCCTGCCCGGACCCCAGGGACACCCCAGTAAATCACACTTGGCATCTGTTGCCAAAACCTCGTCTGCCTTCTCTCTTCAACTTACATCTGACACTGCTTTCCCCCTTTATTCCTCCCCCGGCCCCCGAACCTCGCCCTTCAGAGTCTGCACCCCCTCCCTCAGTTCACTTTCCATTTTTGCAGGCCTTTTCGGTGTACTGCCCCGAGTTTCCCTCTTCACGATGCAAGATTTTCTCTGTAGCACCTCAACAAGTCGGGAAATGTTCCTCTGCCTTCCTGCCTGCATCCGAGAGAGGTGCGCCTGCTGTGTGCCCTCTGTGCCTGTCTTCTGCCCTTTGTGCCATTTCTTCCCATACCGGCCACATGGCAGTGATCAGGTCCATCTGGGTCGGGTTCACCTCACTCGTGCCTGCCCCAGTCATAGCCTCCTCTCCCTCGGCAGCCGCCCTCTTTGGAGAACATGATAAATCGGCGCCCCCACTGATCAAATATCACAAATCCCCCTCCTGACACCCAAATTTTTACGCCCAACCCCCTCGTCTCTCTGCCCCCAACACAAGGCAGGGTGGCAGACGGCGTGTTTATACAGGGCTGAAAACTAACGCTCCAAAAGGCACCGGCACCACAGCGTCCCCCCGAAAAAACAGGAGGGAAAAAAACCAAGGGCGAGGCAGGGGGACGAAATAACACACTGCGTCTTCCTTTATTTACAAAGTTATTTACCGTACACTTTTCTAAGGCACAAAACAGGGGGGAAACCAGCATGTCCACAGCACAATAAGCTTATAACAGGGGAACCAAGTTATATCAGGGCACAAGGGGACAACGAGGTCTTCACAGGAGCAGACCCAACTCGGTCTCTTCCCCCTTGTTCCTCAGCTCCTCCGCTCTCAGCCAGCTGCGTCCTTTTGCCAGGTCCCTTCGTGTTAACACAGGGTTTTGGTCATCCTTTTTATGTTAACACATGTTTCGCACAGAGAAAGACCCACTGGCGTAGCACCCATCCCCCCTATCAAGCAGACGACCCTCTGCTCTGACATACCTAAACCTAAACAAATACAGAAAAAATTTAAATAAAATTTGTCCCAGGAAAAAAACAAAATTTTTTCAAACAAAAGTAACCTAATTGTAAAAACAGTTTTTCAAAACACAAAAAAACTTTCACCAGCGGGCTTTTTGCTCTCGTGGGGGCGCTCTGGAGGGGGTGTGGGCGGCGGTGATTGGGATGGCATCCCAAAGGGGGATCTCCTGTCCCAAGACCTTGCTCATGGTCACCATTGACGCTGTTGCATCGCCCCCACCCTCCAAAAACTCCCTATCTCGGTCGCGTCTGCCACGCCTCATCCCGCTACTGGGGCTAACTTCATCTTTTTTCCCAGGCCCCAGGAGTAGCTTTCCCGGCCCCTGGTAACGCCACAGCCGGTCCACGGGACAACAGACGTCGTTTTGCCCTCTGCGAATTCGTAGGTGACATCAAGGGGCCGATACCCCCGTGTTGGCCCCCCCCAGGGGGTCTGTAGCTTTGGGAGAGCCTCGTCCGACGCGGGTTTTGCAGCCACATCTGTCCCCTATTTGACCCACTTCCCCCATGCGCCGGGCAAGGTCTCCCTTTATGGCATGGCCGGCTACCTTGAGCTTGCCAGCACTCGCGGGGCCCCTCCCCCAGGTTCCGCAGTGCCACTGCATAGCTGGGGTGTGACATTGGCAAGTTCACGTCGGGGGGGCCGCCCTGTGGCCCCAACCACTGGTGCCTAAGCTCACGGCCCAAAAATGAGTCGGGCAGGTGTGAAGCCGTTACCCATCACAGCAACCGGGAGGCCAGAGCTGGCGGGCAGTTGACGTCCCAGTCTTCCTGACTTTCCCTGCAATATTTGGCTAATGTTTACAAGGGGACGGTTAAACCGCTCCACCATTACACGGGCTGTGGATGGAGGGGTGCGTCCTTCTTGCGCACCCCTAACAGCTCGCAACACTCACGGAAAAAACTCGTACTCAAATCACGGCCTTGGTCAGAGTGCAGTTCGAAGGCACACCAAAACGGGTAAAGAATTTATTCACTAAACGCAGCCCCGGTTCGGGCCCCGCGGTTGGGGAGTGCATAGCCTCAGGCCACTTTTAAATAGTCCATTACCACACCAGATGTATCGGTTTCCCCTTGGCTTTAAGGCAGCGGACCGGCAATGTCTATTGCCACCCGTTCCATGGGGGCTCCCCACTACACCCGTAAAAGGGGTACGGTTCTTTCTACGGGGCCCCTTCTTTGACTGCAACATCACATGCTCTACAAAAACCCCTCAGACACGTCATTCTCAGCCCCCCGAGAAGCGTTGACGGAACGGGTCAGGGGCTTTTTTTTCGCCCAAATGGCCCCTGGTAACACCGGGAGTAATTCCCCCAGCAATCAGCAGAGGCTCTGGGGATAAAATACCCACGTGTCACTGTCCACTTCACTCAAATGGGCCACCCACGCTTCATAACAAACCACTTTGATCCACTCGTAATGTTTCCCACTTCCCCCCAACACTTTGTGGGGGTCTCCGCAGCCACGGCCTCCCAACTGGGGCGTCCCCCTGGAGCCTCAAGCCCCTGGACAAGGGAGCAAGGTCAAGTCCCACTTTTTTGCCTTACGCCACTCATCATCCCCTTTTGTGGCACATTCCAGCACCGCAGAGGGGGGCACACAGGTCAGAGTCCTTTTGGACACAGTGTGGAAATAGCCTCAACGGGCGTGACTCAGGCTGTAGCGTTGCAATGGACAACCCGGGCGGTGGACGATATGGTTTTGTTGTACTGTTCAAGGGCGCCCTAACCATCTTGCCAGCTGACCCTCTGTACCTTCAGCGACTTCAAACCCTGTAGGGGGCTGGTCAGTCCGGATGGTGAATCGGCACCCAGAGGTTGGGTGAAGTGCTCGAGACTCTTCACCACCGCCCGCAATCTTTCCCCCTTTTCACACAATAGTTGCGTTTTAGGCCCCGCTGAAATTGGCACTGTGTTTGGCCACGCATACTCTTACCCGTCCTTTTTTCTGTGCAAAAATGCCCCCATGCCTTCCGCCCTAGCGCAGTGTCCAACAGGTAAGGGGGCTTCGGGGCCGGTAGGGCAAAACCGGGGCTTCCACCAGGGGCCCTTTTTCAGGTTTCAAATGCAGACTGAAAACGCCTCGTCCCCCTGGAAGCACTCCCCTTTTTCTGTAAGTGGGGGGAGAGGAGCCCTACAGGCGAAGTCCCCCGTACAAACGGCGGGGAGTATGTGCACAGGCCCAGGGAGCTCCTGACTTCCGCCACATTGGTGGGAACTGGCCACTTCCCACCACCGCCACCTTCTGTGGGTCGGGGCGCACCAAAAGTCTTGACTGACACATGCCCCCGAAATGGCACCTCATGCTGGGAAAATCGAGCATTTCGGGGGTGAGTTTGAAGTTGGCCTTCCTCAAAACCCCTGTAGTACTTTCCTCCACCGCTCCACTCCTCCTCGAAGGTGCTCCCCAAAACGATGACGTCATCAATGTAGACAAGCGCCGTCTTCCCCTGCAGGCTCCCAAAACCCTCTCCATCGACCTCGAAACAAAAGGGGGGATTGCAAGGGGCCAAAGGGCATGACATTGAATTGCCACAGGCCCTTTCTCGAAGGAAAAGGCAGTCTTTTTGGGTTGCCTCTTCCGCCACCCACCTGGGGAAAAACCCGACTTCAGGTCGAGTGTGGAGAACCACCCGCCCCCCCCAACCCAAAGCATCGAGTGGTCATCAATTCTCGGCAATGGGTATAGTCCCTTTATATCATGTCATTCAGGGGCCCCGGGAGTCCACACAGAAGCGTTGTGTGCCTTCCTTTTTCCCCTTACCAGGACTACCCCCCCTGTGACCAT
>NC_051388.1:8253061-8258061 GCF_015228065.2 Penaeus monodon
TTTTTTTATTGTTTTATATTTTTTTTGTTATCGTTATTAGTGTTATTATTAGTCTATCATTTGATTTCATATTTTTTTATAGTTAGTACTAATAATAACATTATTGTAATAGTTATAGTCGAAATAAAAACAAAGATATACCGGTTTATTATATATTATTATATATATATATATATATATATATATATATATATATATATATATATATATATATATATATATATAATATATGCTATTAATAGCATTATTGTAATTGTCATAATCGAAATAAAAACAAAGATATACTGGTTTATATCAACATCATTCTTATCACCACCATTGCATCACCCCAAACACCAATACCAACACCACTTCCTTATCCACAGGGACTCCCACAACCCTTGCCATGCAGAATCCATGCACAAAATCATGCATGACAGGTTTCCATTCACCGAGACTGCCATTCACTAAACCCTCCGTAAGTCTAGCGTGACAGCTGTGGGGGTTCCTGACACGTGCTGAGACAGAAACTTCCCTGGGTTCCTATTTCATGCCAAAGGTGGGTCTGATCGCTATATTCCCCGGGTTGTGGTTCTCTTTGCCCGTCTGTCTCATTCTGTCTCTGTCTGTCTCTGCCTCTGTTTCTGTCTTTGTTTTTGTCTCTGTCTTTGTCTCTGTTTCTTTGTTTTTGCCTCTGTCTCTGACTCTGTCTGGCGGTGGGAGTTAAGTTTATGATATTAGAAATTAAATATTGATTCTTTGGTAAGGTTCAAAGATAGTGAGAGAGAAAGAGGGGGGGGTGAGGGAGAGGAGAGGGAGGGAGAGGAGAGGGAGGGAGAGGAGAGGAGAGGAGAGGGAGGGAGAGGAGAGGAGAGGAGAGGGAGGGAGGGAGGGAGGGAGGGAGGGAGAGAAAGAGAGAGAGAGAGAGAGAGAGAGAGAGAGAGAGAGAGAGAGAGAGAGAGAGAGAGAGAGAGAGAGGAGAGAGAGAGAGAGAGAGAGAGAGAGAGAGAGGGAGTGTAAAAGGCAATGAGCCTTAGTACAATGGTAATGGTAGTCAACGTACATAGGACTCGCAACACATGTAAAGGGGTGAACACATGCTACGACCTGGCTTAGGGGAAAAGCGCTGCTCGGTGTCGCGGTGTAGGGTCAACTTGCCCTGAGGGCAAATGCTAGGCCAACCTTACCTCGCCGGACGCTGAACACAAACTCCCCTAAGTTAGGTCATTCTCGGTATAAGTAGTGACCGTCCCAGCTGCCGGAAGTGACTAAAGCAGCTGGAGGAAGGATGGGGGGAGCGAGGTGAGGTCACCGGTCTCGTCTGCTACATCATACATTGCTTGGCCACCTACTCATGCCTCACCCTTGAGGCGTCTTAGGTTTGCCTCAAGGGTGACCTAACTTGGCTGGTCGTCTCGTTCTCGTGCGTTGTCCTGGTGCATCTGCTCTTCCCTGTTGTCCTCTTCTTCCTGGCCCTCAGTGTACTATGACCCTTAGTACAATGGCTTGCAGGGGTAGTTATAGTTGAATGATGGCTTCTCTCTTTATTACTAAGAGTTCAACACAGTAAAGGAACACACGAGACGAGGTCAGTGGGTAAAGCCCTCCCCCTGGAGGGGGAGGGCTAGGCTGACCTTACCATGCTGGGCGATAAGCACGAACTCCTCTAAGCTAGGTCATTCTCGGTATAAGTAGTGACCGTCCCAGCTGCCGGAAGTGACTAAAGCAACTGGAGGAAGGATGGGGGAGCGAGGTGAGGTCACCGGGTCCCGTCTGCTACAGGGAGGGGGGAGATAGAGAGACAGCGGTTGAAAGAGAAGAAAAAGAGAATGAGAAAGAGAAAGAGAGTGAAGATTCAATCTGATATGCATTTAATTATGACTGAGACTAAGGATGAAAATGGCGACGAACTTCAAGACAAGATGATGGAAGAAAAAAAAAATATTGCAAATGACATCAGGATAAACGTGTAAGGTGCCATGATGTGCGTTTTGTGTTGGAATCCATAGGCATGAACATGCTGATCGCCTAGCAAAGTCAGCGTGTGACAAGCAAAGTGTGGATATAGATCTTAGGATACCTCTTTCTAGGATTATATACATCATTAAAGCTTCCTTCAAAGAGGACTTGACTGAGTTGATTAATTCTCAACGCCCTGAAAGCCGTAACATAAAGCACTATGACCGGTTTAGGCAAGATTCATTCATCTTTGGTTTATATAAAACAAGAACAAGACAGTGTGATATTGTGACAGCAAGAATCAAGCTTGGATAGATTGTATCGGCAGGTCAGTACAGTTTATAATGTCGAAGAAACTAAATGTCAACTGTGTAATGAAAAATATAAGCGAAAATTTTTACATTTTATCTCAGAGTGTCATGTGTTACAGCTTTTCAGACCACCTAGCATGATGTACGGAGAACTATGTAACCATTTCATATAATCTGATATCTTAGAAGATATAGTTATATTGTATCCTAAATTTGGAATGTAGTATCACATGACCGCATATCAAATGTAGCAGTCCTTTTCCACGCCCAAGATGTACGCCGGCGTGGCAGATTAGATAAAGAACTGTTCAATTGTTCCTTTCCTTTAACTGATTTAGTACTTATCAGAATAATGTTATACCCTAATATTTAATTGTACCATTATATAATGTTATGATCATGCCAGGGTGGTAAATAAAGGATGGAACTAAACTTTGTAGCGAAGAAAACAAGCGAACACTTGAGCACTGTATCTCAGAATGTCATGCGATACAGCCATTCAGACCACTTAACATGAGGTATAACGAACTATGTGAGTATTTAATTTCATCTGATACATTGGAAGATATACTCGTACTATATCCTAAATTTACTATGTAAAACTGCCGTAAACAAAGAACAGTATTATATAAACACAGTGGCAACAGCATATCGTCGTTATATTTTTTGTATGTTGTATGATTTATATCTTTATTTTACCATGCACACTTACAAGTTAAAGAATACTGTACTATGTCAAATATATGTAAAACTATAATCACGATTGCACACGTCTTAGCAGCTAGCCAAGGTGGTAAAGAAACTTACTTAACTTACCTTTCTTTCTTCTACGGTCTCTTACGAAGGTAGCCGAGTGTCGTTTCTGCCTTACTTGAACTCGTTGTGCAAGATCTAACGAAAGTAATTCAAGTAATCTGGTTTATATGTTCTTCACTTTCCTTGTTGCATTTTGGCATCACCGCTCATCATTTCAACTTCGCAAATTAGATAGCATTTGAATCGACAACTACCCGATTCTTTCTTGCGAGTTTCTTTTGTTGTTTGATGCAGATTTTTTTTTTCAGGCAGCAGGAATTTGTGAAACAGGATTAGGAACGGGATTTAAAGGAATATTCCTATGAGGGTTGGGAGGGTGTGAGGTATAGTACAAGCCAGCGTAGGGAATGAGCTGGGAAAATCTACGATGAGTATTTCAGCATTAGTTGGAATAAAACGTTAAATTTCCATATACATAACAAACTCTTTATTTACAAGGACAGTCTTATCGTTGATTTCAATTTATTTGCAAGGACAATCCTATCGTTGATCTCATTTTATCATTCTTGCTATAACCTTTCATAAAATTACATTTGTTTCTTATTGCACACTTTAATCCATAGGATTTATTTCAATAACATTTCAACAAGCAAAATTAATCATCTCAGTAATACCAACACTCTCATTATGAAATTTATTTGCTTCAATATTAACTCTATCTCTTATGAAATTTTAATAAGTTAAAATCAAATCAGACAAGTATTTAATCACATCGTAGAATACCACTAGACTCGTACAATACAATGTAATTAGAATCCTATACATATATTTACGGTATTCTGTAATCCCTAAATGTGCTCTCTTATAAATACAACACACGTTCCCCTAATAATTTCTAATCATATATCCCTATACCTCTGTTTACACCGCTCTTATGCATTCATTTGAATATTTATTTATCAACACGTGGCACGATACTCAGCTTTTGTACATAACTTTTGAATACAAATTTCCGTTTCTTACTTCTTGTATGTCGCCTCCAGCACATCATTCATCAGTTACAGCCGTGTGCCATGTGTCATGCAAATCAGTTGATAAAACAATTTTCTAGCGTTAAAATCCCTATATTTGTAGGAAGCCTTTTCGTAGTTTCAGGAATTTATTTTTCTTTTTCTTTTGCGTTATTTTGGCATATCTTTTATTATTATTATATTATTATTTGCGGAATTATTCTTTGGTAAAAGATTTTGTGCTTCTGCAAATGTATCCCAGAATTTCTTGAGGCTCACGGCACTTAGTTTCGAATGCAATTTTATGTCCAATCAGTTGATTCATTTTGTCAATTTAAAATACCTTTCCCGTCTGTTGAAGATTCAAGTCACCCATTGTATTAATTCTTCGAGTTCGAGTTCGAGTTGTATTAATTTTTCAAGTTCTTAACGAGAGAGAGAGAGAGAGAGAGAGAGAGAGAGAAAGAGAGAGAGAGAGAGAGAGTAGAAAGAGCGAGAGAGAAACGTGAAGCGCAAGACATATTTTTTCCCTTTTACATACATTTTAACATTTGGAAAAATAACATCACTTAAACAAGTAAACGATTATATCTTTTCCCGTGAAACATTTTCATATTTAATAACACAGGGTGCTCCTGAAATGCCTTGGTAAGTCAAGAGAAAAAAGGGCACTATTAGAGAAAAATGTTTAAAGTACCATTATTGAAAAAATGTTTGGGATAGCATTAATGAAAAAGTATAAGGTACCAACAGTGAAAAGGATTAGGGTACTTTCAATGAAAAAGTTTAAAGTACCATCACTGGAAAAAAATGTTTAGGGCACTTCACTGGAAAAATAATGTTTTGGGTACAGTCACTGAGAAAAGTTTAGGGTACCTTACTGGAAAAAAAGTTTCGGGTAATTCACTGGAAAAAAGGTTTAGGTACCATCACTGAAAAGAAACTTTAGGGCACCATAACTGAAAAAAAGTTTAGTTTTTATCAA
>NC_051388.1:8276447-8341447 GCF_015228065.2 Penaeus monodon
TTATCAATATTTATATATATACTACATAGATAGATCTATATATATTACTATTATGATAATGTACTATATATATTCTATATCTGCACAATATACATAATGTCTATATCTAAATATATATACATTTATAAATTTGTCTTTATATAAATATATTTATCTTATGTTTATATATATGTATTCATATCTATATTTTATATATCTATCTATATCTTTATATACGAACAATATTAATATATCTATATAATGTTCAATATATATATAATATATTATATAAATATATTATATATATTATATATATATATATATATATATAATTTTTATTATTAATATATATGCTATATATATAATATGTATATATCTGTTACATTGGTATATATAAGTAAATATATTATAAATATTGTGTTCTGTGTGTGGGTGTGTGTGTGGTTTGTGTAGGTATATCTATTATACATAATATATATATAGATATACTATATATATCTTAATATATATATATATATTAATATATATATATATTATGTATGATAATCTAATATATACATATATAATATCTATCTATAATAGATATATATAGATCTATATATAATAGATTGTATTATATATACATAATTAATAAACAAATATACATATTTATATACTATAAATATCATATCATATATAACTACCTTTTTAATTGATATCAATATATTTTATATAAATGTTTAGATCTATATATATCTTATATATATATATCTAATATATAATATATATAGTTATCTAATATATATATTTAAATATTCACATACGAAAATAAACCAGATACATACATACATAATCTCTTATATTATACTATATATATATATATATATATATATATAATATTAATATATATATGTGATATATATATATATATATATATATATGTATATATGTTGTTATATAATATTTTATATATGTCTTAATGTATAATATTTGTGTGTGTGTGCTTCAAAAGTGTACATATATTTACATGTAATTAATATATATATTAATTATTTAATATATATATTATATATATATATATGATATATTATATATACATATATATAATATATATATATACATCTACATATATCTATATTTATATCTTATCTATCTATTCAATAATATACATTATTATATATATAAATTATTATATAATATATTATATGTAATATATATATAATATATAGATATATATATATGATCTATTATATACATTCCATACACACACACAATCACACTACACACACACACTAGGACCACACACCAACACCACACACACACACACGCACACACACACACACACACACACACCCACACAGCACACACACACACACACACATTATATTAGATATATATATATATATTTTATTATATTATATATATTATGTATATATATATCCCACCCCACATACAACACCCCACAACACACCACAGGTCACAGATATATTGTATATCTATATATATCTTATTATATATATATATATAAATATAATAATAGATAGATATTATAGATAGATTAGAATCAGATCGAGAGATAGATGAGCAATAGATAGAAGATGAAGATAGATAGAGGGAGTTATATATAGATGGTACATTATATTCACATATATATTGGTATACATATATAGGTGTGTGTTTTTGTGTGTGTCCTCATATCTAAATCTATTCTATTACTATATATATATGATATATATGATTTATTTATGTTATTGTGGTTTATATCATTTCTATCATCTTCGATCAGCTCCTTTATTACCTGTGCGGTTCTGAATTTAGTAAATAATGTATATGTAATATTATACTCTATATATCTTATTCTATATTATATGATCTCTATATGCTTTTGTGTGTGTTGTTGTGTTTGTCTGGTGTGTGGTGTGTGTGTGTGTGGTGTGTGTGTTTGTGTGTTTTTTTGTGTTTGTGTGTGTTTGTGGTGTGTATAAGAATATAAACTGTGTATATATATATTATATATAAATTGATATATATATATAAATTTTTCTATATATAGTATTATAATATAGATATTAAATATATTATTTATATCTATCTGTAGTATTATGTAAATCTTATCTATTATATATATATTATATATATCTATATATATATATATATATATATGTATCTATATACATATATATATTATATATATAATCATATCTTATATATATATATAATATATATATACTATGATTAGGGTTATTACACTTTATATATTTATACACACACACACAAACACAGCACACACCAGAACACCACACACACCCACACACACACACACACCCACACACACACACACACACACCACACACACATATCCTATGATTAGTATATATATATATAGATATATATATATTATATATATATATCTCTATTACATCATACATCTTTACATAAATTCAGAAGCACATAGGTATATAAAGTGAATAGATAATTGTAGAATTATAAATACATATAATATTATATATATATAATATAATATATATATTATATATATATACACACCCACAACACCCCACATACATATGTATACATAAATATATATGCGTCAGTGTGTGTGTTGTGGTGTGGGATTATATTATATGAGTAGGGTAGTAGATGTATATATCTACATTATATTTCGCCTATGTGAATAACACACACACACACACCCACACACCCACCACACACAGCACACACAACCACACCACACACACCTACATACACCGGTACAAGCACACCACCACCGAAATACCACTAACACACAACCACACCACACACCATACAAACCCACACAAACACACCACACACACACATACCACCCACACAACCCTATTATATAGATATATATATATATATATATATATATATGATATAATTAGAGACGGCATATTCCATATATCTGTATATATCAATCTTATATATATATATATAGATATATATGTATATATATATTATATATATATCTATTCCTATAGAAGTATATATTATATATATACCGTCTATATGTATATATCATATATATATATATATATATATCTATCTATGATCTTATATGGGTGTGTGTGTGTGTGTGGTGTGTGGGGCACAGTGTGTTTGTGTGTGTGTGGTGGTGTGTGTTGTGTGTGAACACATACACACACATAAGACACAGCAGAACACGCACACACATACACACACACAAAGAAACACCATACCACAACACATCACTACGTTATTATATTTTATCTATATATATATCTATATAGCTATTATATGGATATATATATATATATATTATATTTATATATAGTATATAATATTTATCTATATATACGTAATATATATATCTATACTATCTAACTATATATATATAATATCTTATATATCGTCTAGCTATCAAATATACGTATTTCTAACTTATTCTATATATCTATATATATATAATAGTACTATATATCTATATATAGTATTAGAGAGGAGAGAAGGAGACAAGCGAGAGGGACAGAGCGGAAGAGAGACGAAGCGAGAGCGAGAAGAGAGCGAGAGATTATATTTGTAAGTATATACATATATATATTTATATTATATACTATATATATATATATATATACATATATTATATAGTATATACACTTATCTGCATATATATATATTAACTATATAAAGATAATATAATATATATATATTATCTACACACACACACAACACACACACACACACACACACACACACACATATATATCAATACTAATACTATATATTCTAAGATATATATATATATAATATATAGATTATATATTTTACTATATCTATATATATTATATATATATATATTATATCTATATATGTATGTAGGGGTGTGGTTGTGTGTGCGTGTGTGTGTGTGTTTGTGTGTGTGTGTCTGTAAGACGGGTAATGTGTGATGTGTGAAAATGTGTGTGTGTGTGGTGTGTGTTGTTGTGTGTGTCTGTTTGTTTTATGTGTGTAAGTGTGTATGTGTGTGTATGTTTGTGTTGGTGTGTGTGTGGTGTTTTTGTGGTGTGTGGGAGGTGAGTGTGTAGTTGTGTGTTTGGGTGTGTGGTGTGTGTTGTGTTTACCCTATTTTTATATATGCTCTCTATCTATCCCTCTTATATATATCTATTATACATAGATGTCTATTAATATATAATCTGTATACCCCCACACACACACACCCACACACGCACAACACACACCACACACACACACAGAGGTCACACACACGACACATCACATATATAGATATATAATGATCTATACTATATATCCATATATATAGATAAGAGATAGATAGATAGATACACATTAATGTATATATAACTTATGTAATCCTATATATGATATATATATATATATATTATTATATACTATATATATAATATTAACACAAACACACACTACCACACACACACACAACACACAGACACACACCGATTAATATATAAATATATATATATGTATATATATATATATATATCTAGATTATACTATATTCTACACAGACTCACACACACACACACAAAACACACACATTCACACACACACCACCACACACACGCACGCACGCACGCACCACACACACACACCACTCACACACACACACACACACGCACGTAATACCATTATCACATTATCATCATTACCATCCTCATCTATCAGCATTATTGCAAGTATATCATCAGTATTGCAATCTTACTATCATTATTATGTGCAATTTTTTTTTGCAGTTCTGATATAGTTTCTACAACTATACTAATAACAAACTACAATAATAAAGAATAACAAATACATAAAATATAACGTTTTTAATGTATCTTTATATCATTATTTGAATTAATATCGTTATTACTGTAATTGTATCGCTGTTTGGATAATTATTTTTTTTGCAATAATACTACCATGAAAATTAAAAATATAATAATAGAAATGTAAAATATTAACACCATATCATAACGATTTGTATATTATTTATTATATTATTATTATAGTATATTATTATTATTATTATTATTATGATTAGTATTATTAGTATTATTATTGGTTATATATTATATTACAGTTATAATCTATTTTTTTGGCAATAATAGTATTAGATGAAAGTAATTAATACTACTACGACTAAGTATATAATATAATATATTTATAATAGTATCATAATCATAATAATAATAATAATTAAGAATAATAATAATAATATAAATAATCATATAATAATAATAATAAAAGAAAATATACTCATATTAGCAATAATCCTAATAATAATACTATAATGATTGATGATGATGATGATGATGATGATCGTGAATGTGATATTATGATGCCATGATGATTGCCAAATCATTTTTTTTTCCCTGGTACTATCAGATCCTGGAATTTATTATAATTTTATACGCTTCAATTAGTATATTGTCGAAGATAATAATATAAAGTAAAATAATGGCTTTCCACGGTCATCACAGAAGCAAGACGAGAAAATAACAATAAAATACTTGCAGTGTGTGTGTGTATGTGTGTGTGTGTGTGTGTGTGTGTTGTCTGTATATTGTATATTATATTATATATAATATATATATCTATTATTCTAGCTAATTTATATTTAAACATCCATACATACACACACACACACCCCCACCAAACACAGACAATATATCTATATTAATATAGATATATCTATCTATATATATATATATTATAGTGTATATCATATAATATAGTCTATATATCTCTATATACTATACATATATATACATTATTATTCAATATATTTACGATATGTTTATATACCTATCTAGATAGAGTATACATATAATATACTATACTATTCTATTCTATATTCATATCTATATTATATATATCATTTGTGTGTGTGTGTGTGTGTGTGTGTGTGTGTGTGTGTGTGTTGGTTGTGTTTGTTTTGTGTGTGTGTGGGTGTGTTGATGTTGTGTGTGTGTGGGTGTTTGCGTGTAAAATCTATATTTTATCTATCAATAGATATACTTATATATATCATATCTATACTATCTATATAACATGTAATAATATATCATGTAATATATATATATATTCATATATATACTACTATATATATAATCTTCTATATATGTGTGTGTGTTTGTGTGTGGTGTGTGTGTGTGTGTTGTGTGTGTGTGTAGTGTCTGTGTGTTTGTGTGCTGGGGGTTTTGTGTGTGTGTGTGTGTATGTGTGTGCGTTGCTATATATCACACATTTTCCAACCACATATGTATGTAGGAAAAAGATCCGAATAGTATATATAGAAATAGATAATGTAAAGGTGGCATTTATATCTATATCTATTCTTTCCCTCTATCTAATCTATCTATTTATCTATCTATCTACCTATATAGCTATATATCATCTATACATAATAATATACTTACGCAATATATCTATAGTATATATATATATTATTCTCATAATACTATATATATATTAATATATTTATATATATCTTATATGTATATATTACATATTTATGTACTGTTTTATCTATATTATATATATCTATATATATATCTGTATATATATATATTATATATATATCCTACAGTTATTATATATAATATAATTACTATATAATCATATGTATAATATAGTATATATTATATATATATATATATGTGTGTGTGGGTGTGTGTGTGTGTGTGTGTATGTGTGTGTGTACAGTATATATATATACATATACATATCGTCCCGTATATACCTATATGTAGATATATACTCACACACACATACC
The DNA here is from genome assembly GCF_015228065.2 of Penaeus monodon. Classification (NCBI taxonomy): domain Eukaryota; kingdom Metazoa; phylum Arthropoda; class Malacostraca; order Decapoda; family Penaeidae; genus Penaeus; species Penaeus monodon. The sequence continues at coordinate 8,283,184 of NC_051388.1, forward strand.
AGAAACTCCACAAACACACACACACCCCACACACACACACAAAAGCAATACACCACATATACTCTACATAATCTATACTATTATATATATATTATATCTATAATCTATATCTATATATATATATATCTATTGGTACAGATTACGTTTTCAAAAGAAAGGATACTTATATTTAAGGTTTCGCTAGTTTGGTGAGGATTGGAATATATTTAGGATGTTTAGACTCGGTTTGGATATGTTTAAGATGGTTTAGGTAGTTTAGGATGGTTAGGTTAGTGTTAGTTTCTGTTTAGGTTTAGGTTTAGGCTAGGGTTTGGTTAGCCTTTAGTTTTGCTTAAGGATAGGTTTAGGTTCGTTTAGGTTCGGTTTGGGTTAGGTTTTGGTTAGGATTAGGTTGTTTGGGTAAGGTTTGGTTAGATTTGGTTAGGTTTAGTTTAGGTTTGGGTTGTCATTGGGTGTTGAGTTTTAGGTTTAGTTCATTTTGGTTTGTGTTAGGTTTGGCTTTAGTTTGGCTTAGGTTTAGGTTCGTTAAGGTTGGTTTGGTGTATTTTGGGTTAGGTTTGGGTTATGTTTCGTAGGTTTGGGGTATACTTAGTGTTTCTTTGGGTTAGGTTTGGGTTTGATTTTTATGTAGGTTTAAGGTTAGGTTTGGGTTCGTTTGGGGTGCGGGGGTTAGGTTTGGTTTAGGTTTAGGTTATTTGTTGGTTTAGGGTTAGGTTTTGGTTGGTTTACGTAGGTTTGGGTTAGGTTTGGTTAGGTTTAGGTTAGGTGGTTAGGTTTGAGGGTTAGGTTGGGTTAGGTTATGTTTAGGTTTAGGTAGTTTTAGGTTCGGTTGGGTCGGTGGGTCGTTCGGGTGATTTTACGTATGGTGTGGGTTAGGGTTTTGGGAATGGTTTTTGGTTGGTTTGGTTAGTTATAGTTAGTTTCGGTTAGGTAGCGGTTACGGTTTGGTTAGGTTGAGTTAGTTTGTTGGTTTGGGTTTCACGTTCGCGTTACTGCTTGGATATGTTATGTTAAGGTTTGGGTTCGTTTGTTTTAGGTTTAGGTTAGGTTTCGGTAGTGTAGGTTTCTTTTGGTTATGTTTAGGTTAGTTTGGGTTGGTTTTGGATACATTTGATTAGGTTTTTTAAGGTAGGTTTAGGTTAGATTTTGATGGTTAATGTAGGTTTGGGGTAGGTTTGGTTAGGTTTGGGTTAGGTTTAGGTTAGGTTTTTGGTTAGTTTGGATTAGGTGGGTTAGTTATAGGGTTAGGTTGGGGTTTATGTTTTTTAGGTTAGGTTTAGTTATGTGGGTTCAGTTGTGTAAGGTTTGGGTTCGTTTGGGTAGGTTAGGTAGTTTGCGTTAGGTTGTGGTTAGGTTTAGTTAGTGTTGGTTATGTTGGGTTTAGTTTGGTGTGTGTAGTTTAACGTTTGTGTTAGGTTTGCTTAGGTTTTGGTTAGGTTTGGGTTAGGTTTCAAGTTAGGTTTGGTTAGTTTTTAGGTTTGGTTTGGCTTCTGTTTGGGTTAAGGTGTTGGGTTACGTTTTGGTTTTTTTTGGGTTATGTTTTGGTTAGGTTTGACGTTTAGTGGTTGGGTTCTTTTCAGCTTAGGTTTTAGGTTAAGTTTGGGTTGGATTAGGTGAGTTTTGGGGTTAGGTTAGGTTTCGATTTGTCTTTGGTTTGGTTGGTTTGTTTGTTTAGTTGTTTGGGATTGGTTTGGGTTCGTTTTTGGGTTAGCTTAGGTTTGGTTTGGTTCGGTTGGGTTAGGTGTAGGGTAAGGTTTGTGTTGTTGCGTTATATTTTGGTTATTTGGGTTAAGGTTTGCGTTTAGGTTTGGGTAGATTGTGGAGTAGTTACTTTAGTTTGGGTTAGGTTTAGGTTAGGTTGGGTTAGTTTAGGTGGGTTTAGGTTAGGTTTTGGGTTGGTTGGGTTAGTTTTAGGTTTTGTTTTGGTTAGGGGGGTTGTTGGTTAAGGTTTGGGTTAGGTTTAGGTTAGGTTGGGTTATGTTTTGGTTTTGTTTATGTTAAAGGTTTGGGTTAGCGGTTTTGTTAGGTTTGGTTTAGGTTTTACGGTTATGTTTTGTGTTCGGTTTTGGATGGTTTTGGGGGTAGGTTTGTTTTAGGTTATTAGGTTAGTTCGGGTTGGGTTGTCTCGGTTTCGGGTTAGTTGTTGTGTCAGGTTTGGGATAATTTAGGTATTTTGTGTGGTCGGTTTGGTTGGTTTGGGTTCGATTTCTTTAGATTTATGTTAGGTTTGGTTGTTTAAGGTTAGGTTTTAAGTTAGTTTTCGTTACGTTTGAGTTAGGTTTTTTTCGGTTGTTTAGGTTATGGTTTGGTTAGGTGTGGGTTAGGTTTAAGTTCGGTTTGGTTAGGTTTGGGTTTAGTATTGGGTTAGTTTCGTTAGTTTAGGTTAGGGTTTGGTTCGGTTTCTGTTAGGTTTTTTAGGTTAGTTTCGGTTATGTTTACAATAAGGGTTTTGGTTGGGTTTGGGTTACTTTGGTTACGTTTGTGGTTAGGTTGGGTTAGGTTAGGTTGTTTGGGTTCTTTAGTAAGGTTGGGTTAGTTTCGATATATTTCAGTTTGGTTTTGGTGAGGTTTAGATATATGTTTTAGGTTAGGCTTTAGTTAGGTTTGGGTTAGGTTTGGGTTTGTGTAGCCGCGTACATATATATACTTATTCATACTATATCAGTTTCCATATCATATAATATTATATACATATTCAATTATATATATACTATATATATATATATTATATATATATTCTTATACATAATACATATATATACATAGCATATATGTACATATGCCTGTTACACATATATCATATAATTATATATAAGTATATAATATATATATATTATATATATATAATATATATATCTATATATCATATATATATATATATATATATACTATATATATATATATATCTATATATATATATATTATCATAATATATATATATATAAAGTAATTACTGTATTATTCGTATGTATATTTATATAGATGGTCTATATATGTATATATATATGTTATATCCTCATATAGATATAATTTATATAATATATCTATAATTATATATATATATATATATATATGTGTTTATAATGTTATAGTATATGTTTATATATTCAATGTATTTAGTACATATATGCATTTATATTATATGTGATATATATTATTATATTATAGATATATGTATATATAGTTATAAATATGTATAGTATATATGTAAATATAATATTATATAATTGACTTATATCTATATATTTATCTCTAGTATTATTATGTATTAGATATAGATAGTATGTATATAGTATATTATTACATATTAAGGTGTCCATGTTAGGTATATATCTTTACAGTATATCTATATATTATTGTATATATATGTTAATATATGCATATATATTATCTTATAGTATAATATATATATAATATCTATATTATTATACTATATAGATATATATATCGATTAATATATATATCTATATATCTATTGTATATATATATTATATGTATCTATCTATCTATCTATCTATCTAATCTTATCTTACTCGATCTATCTATCTATCTTCTATATGTATATATTATATATCATACACTGCAGAATATGTAATTGTATATGTATACTTATACATATACTATACTATATAATCATATATAATACATAATCATACATAACGAAGTATAATAAGACTGTTAATAGTCGTTATATTCGTTATTACCTTACTATTGTATATTATTAGCATTATTAATCATTTTTACTGAGTAAGTATAAATTGCAACAATAATTATTATAACAGTATAATTACTGTAATTAACGATATTATTAAAATAATGTTAAATCTTTTATCATATCGTTATTATTGTTATTATTATGTTCTTTCTATTATTCTTGTTGTTGTTATTACTATATTTTGCCAAAATAATATATTATACTGCGATAATTGCAATATATGATAATAATTGCAATAATGATAATAATACTTTCATAATGATTATAAATGGTGATGATATGATGATAATGATAATATTGATGATATCATTGATCATATTATGATAATAAGGGAATTGTCTCCATTGAATAATAAAAAACGATAACAGAAAATACTTCCCAAAGTCGAAAAAGCGCACAAATCTAGCGAAATATACCCTTTTCAAGTATACTCCAAAATGACGTTTTTTCGATTCTCTGAATGATTTTGGCAATTATTAGGGTCATATATGATAATATTACCAACATCGTGTATCTCATGACAATAATTGAGGATAAGTGGAATAAAGAGAATTTTGAAACTTTGATGCAAAAATTATTATTTATCAAAGTATCATTATTATTATTATTATTCTATTTTATTATTATTTTGAATCTTATTATTCTTATTGTTATTATTATTATTGTATTATTATTATTCATTATTATTGATTATTTTATTATGTGTATTTATTATTATTATTATTATTATATCATTATTATTAATTTTAACTATTATTATTACTTTTTTATTAGTATTATTGCCTAAAACCCTTATATAACTGTACTAATAACAATAGAATAATAATATAATCATAATGTTATAGTCGTTATATATGATCGTTATTAATATGTATTATTGTTATTTATTATCATTATTATCATTTTTACTAGTAGTAGAATTGCCAAAACCTAATATTATAACAGTAATAATTACTGAATTACGATTAATTAAAATAATTGATAGAAATCATTATTAGGATACGTTATATTGTTATTATATTGTTTTTCTATTATTATTTGTTGGTTGTTATTAGTATAGTTTCAAAATTATATTTATCTGCAATATTGCATAAATGCTATAATGAATAATGTTATAATATTGCAATCAATGATGATATGATGAATGATAAGGTGATCCTGATGATAATGATGATTGATAAGCATATATTGTATGATAATCATGATAATAAATAATGATAATACAGGAATTTGTCTCCATTTATAATAAAACAATGTAAAAATAATTCCCCAAGTCCGAAAAGCGGCAAAATCTGGAATCTAGCCGTTTAAAGCGTATAGCTCCAAATGACTTTTTCGATTTCTCTGATGATTTTGGGGCAGTTATTAGGGTAATCAATGATAATATTACCAAAATCGTATTAATCCCTGACATCATGAGATAAGTGAGAATAACGAGAATTTTGATACTGTTGATGATATTTAGATTATCGATATTATCATATTGATTATATTTTACTGTTGTTTTTATTATTATTTTATTTATTATTATTATTCTTATTATTATTCTTATCTTATTATATTATTATTATTATTATTATTATTATATTATTTTATTATTATTATTTATTTGCATTATTATATATTATTATTATTATATTATTATTATTATTATATTACTATTCTTACTTTTTATTATATTATTGCCAAACATATATGTATAATGTATCCTCACAATATAATACTGATTATAACTGTCTATAATATGTTATAGTCGTTTATATAATCGTTATTAATATTAATATTGTTATTATGATCATATTAATCATTTTTACTACTAGATAATTGCAAAAATACTTATTTATACAGAAATAATTTGTACTTACGATATTAGAATTAAAATAAATGAATTAAATAATTAATCTATATCGTTTATATTGTTATATTATTGGTTATTTCTCTTATTATTGTTTGTTATTGTATCAGGTTGCAAATTCTATATATAAACTGCTGCTATTGTCAATAATATGATAATAATTGGCAGATCATGATGATAGCAATTGCAATATGATGACAATTATGATATACTGATGATAATATGATAATGCTGATGATTAATGATAATATTGGTATCATGATAGCTGATGATAATACCACATTGTCTCCATTTGATAATAAAAAAGGTAAACAATATCTCCCAAGTTCGAAAAAGCGGCAAAAATCTAGCGAAATATAGCTTTTGTAGAGTGATAACTCCAAGACATTTTTTTCCTTTCCTCTGATAGATTTTGCTTATTAGGGTAATAATGGATACTAATTACCAAATCGTATTAATCATGACAATACGAGGAATAAAGTGAGAATAAAAGAATTTTGCTAAACATTTGATGATTAAGTATATTCTCTCTATTACGCACAATTATTAATATTATTATATTATTATTATTATATATTTTATTATTAATTATTATTATTATTATTATTTGAATTATGAGTGTTTATTTATTATTATTATTCTTATTCTTATATAATATTATTATTACTATTAAATTAATAATAATAATACTATAATAATACTAATAATATAATAATAATAATAATAATAATAAAATTAATATAATTATATTATTATTATTATTTTCTGTTATTAGTTATTATTATTATCATTATTATTATCATTATTCTTATTATTATTATTACTTTCTTTTATTAGTAATTATTGCCAAAAATTATTTAATGAACTGTATAATAACATATAATAATCGTAATAATATTAATAGTATATACTAATGTTTAGTCGTTATAAATATCGTTATTAATATTCTTATTGTATATGATCATTATTATCATTTTTTCTAGTAGTAGATTGCTAAATCTACGAATATAGCGTTTGAAGAGTACGCCAAATGCTTTTGTTTTTTTGTTTGTTTTCGTTTCTCTGATTATTTTGGCATTTCTTCAGGGTAATCACACCCCAGATAAAGATTACAAATCGTATTAATCATGACAATAATGAGATCGTGAAATAAAGAATTTTGATAACATTTGATTATTTTAAAATATATCAATTTTATCATTATATTATATTATTATTATTACTATTATTATGTATTATTATTATTATTGTATTATTATTATTATTATTAGATTGATTATTGTATTTATTATATATTATGATTATTATTTTACTATGTAATATAATAATTATTATTATTATTATTTATTATTATTATTTTATTTTACTTTTTTTTATTCGTATTTATTGCCTAAACATATATTATAACTGTAGTAATCACAATAATAATAATAATAAATATAATAATATCTTTATAGTCGTTACATATCGTTATTCAATATTATTATTGTATTATTATCTTATTACAGTTTTACTAGTAGTATCATTGCAAAAATAAATTATTATAACAGTAATATTACTGTATTACGATTTATTACAATAATATATAAATAAGTATTATAATATCGTTATTATTGTGTATATTAGTGTTAGTTGTCTAGTTATTATTGTAGTTGTTTATTACGTATAGTTGCAAAGTTGATATATGGTAACATGGCATATTGCAATAATAATGATATAATGTGCAATAATTGATGATAATAATTGCATCGATGATATGATGATTGATAATGACTTATGATGAATGATAAGATGATTATAATGTAATATTGATATTACTCATAATAAATAAGATGATAATAATGATGTCTCCTTTATAATAGAAAAAGGTAAAAGAAAAATAATCCCAAAAGTCGAAAAACGGCAAAATCTAAGCGCAATATGCCTTTTGAGAGTATACTCCAAAATGACGTCTTTTTGCATTTCTCTGATGCTTTTGGCATATTAGGGTAATAATGATAATAATTCCAAATCGTATACTCATGACAAAAAAAAAGTGAGAATAAAGAGAATTTTGCTGTAAACAATTTTGATCATTATTAATATTTCATAATTGTTATTATTTTATTATTATTATTATGTTATTGTATACTATTAGTATGATTATTATTATTTATTATTATTATTATATTATTATTATTGTTATTATTATTATTATTATTATTATTACTAGTTTATTATATTATCATTATTTTCTTATTATTATTATTCATTTTACTTTTTTATTTATTATTGCCAAAACATATATTATAACTGTAATAATACAATAATATAATATCGTTAATAATATGTTTAATAAGTCGTTATAATAGCGTTATTAATAATTATTTTTGTTATTTTTCATTCTTATCATTTACTAGTAGTATAATTGCAAAATAAATTATTATAACAGTAATAATCACTGTAATTCGATATTATTACAAGAAATGATATATACTTATATGATATCGTTATTAATTGTTTTATTATTGTTATTTCTATTATTATTGTTGTTGTTTATTTTGTATAGTTGCAAAATTATTATTTCAACTGCAATATATGCGATTAATGGATAAATGCAATAATGTGTATCATTGCAATAATAATGATATATTGCAATAATGATGATACATGATGATGATAATGATGATAATGATGATTGATATGATGATATTGATGATAATCCATGATAATAATGATAGAAATGCAGGAATTGGCTCCATTTATCATTTACAAAGTAACAGAAAATATTCCCAAAGTCCGCAACAGCGCAAAATCGAGCAAATATCCTTTTGAGAGGAGCTCCAAAATGACGTTTTTTTCATGGCGCATGAGGATTTTGGTCATTATAGGTAATAATGATAGTAATTACCAAAATCGTATTAATCATACGACTAAAAACATAAATGAGGATAACATGAGAATAAAGAATTTGTACATTTGATGATATATTAATATATCATATTATAATTATTATGATTATTATTCTATTCGTATATGATTCATTTTATTATATTGATTATTATTAGTATTATTATTATTATTATTATGTTATTATTATTATTATTATTTTTTACTTATTCTTATTATTATTATTATTATTATTATTATTATTATTATATTATTTTATTTATTATTATTATTTTATTATTAGTTAGTAATCATTATCTTATATTATTACATTAGTTTATTAATTACTTTTTTTATTTAGTATTATTTCCAAACTATATTATAACTGTCATAATAACAATACTACTATACTACGTAAGTATACGAATACTGTTAATAAGTCGTTTATAATTCGTATTACTTTATTATTGTTATTATTATCATTATTATCATTTTTTATTAGTATAATACAGTGCAAAAGATAATTATATAACAGTAATAATTAACTGTAACTTACGATTTATTAAATAATGATATAAAGTAATTTTATACTTTCTTATTATTTGTTTATTATTATGTTGCTTTATAGTATTACTTCTTGTTGTTTATTAGTATATTGCAAATTATTATTATAGCTGTATAATTGCAATATAATGATAATAATTGCAGATAATGATGATAATGATTGCAATAATGATGATATGATGATGATAATGATGAAATTATGATAATGATGATATGGTGAATGATAATGATAATATTGATGATAATCATGATATAATATGATATAACAGAGGTCTCCATTTTAATAAAAGCGGTAAAAGAAATAATTCCCAAAAGTCGAAACAAGCGGCAAAATACAGCGAATTATGGCCTTTGAGAGTATCGCCAAATTACGTTTTTTCGATTTCCTCTATGATTTTTTGGGCATTATTAGTTAATATATTAATTTTACCAAATTGTATTAAGCATGCAGAATGAGGAATAAGTGAAATAAGAGAATTTTGATAACATTTGATGTTTTTATAGACAATATTATATTATTATTATTATTATTACTTTGTTATTGTTATTATTATTTTCTTCTTATTAGTAGTTTTAGTATTATTCTATTCTATTATATTATTATTATTATGATTACTAATTACTATTATAATCATATAATACTATCATTATATTAATTATTGTTAGTTATTATTATTTTATTATTATTATTATTTATATTAATATATTATTAGTATTATTATAATTATTATTATATTATTATATTATTATTGCTTATTAGTTTTATTACCTTATTATTATTATTATTATTAGTATTATTATTGTTACTTTAATCATTCGTATTATTGCCAAAACTTATATTATAACTGTAATATAACAATAATAAATAAATAATGATAACTAAACTAGTATATAATAATGTTAAGTCGTTATAATCTCGTTTATTATATTATTATTATTATTATTATATTATTATTATTATATTAATATTTAATTATTATCATATATTATATTATTATTATTATTTATATTATATATTTTATTATTATTATATATATTCATTAATTATATATTGCAAAATGATTGAAAATATATTGATAATTATATGATTAATTGATATAATAATATATAATAATATTCATATATATAATTAATAATATTAATATAAATAATATTAAATAATTTAAAAATTTAAAATTAATAAGGGAAATATTGCAATAATCAGATAATAAATGTAAATTAAAGTATTTCATTTATAAAAAAGTAAAAAATAATTTTCCAAATTAAAATCTAATCTAGTATTTTTTAAATATTTTAAACCAATATCTTATTTCGATTTTATATATTTTAATTAATTATATAATATATTATTAATATTTTATTATTTTATTATAAAGATTTTATTTTAAAGAATTTTGATAATTTATGATTATATTACAATTTATATTATTATTGTTATTATATATAATTTATATATATATAATATTATGATTATATATTATTATGTTTAAATTTATATTATATATTATAAATATATATAATATATTATTATTTGTTATTATTATATTTTATTATTATATATTATTAATGTTATAATATTATTTATATTATTATAATATATATAATGATTTTTAAATAACATAATTTTATATATATTGCAAAAATAAATAATAATAATTAAAAAAATTTATATAATAATAATAGTAAAATAATTTTAAATTGTTATATATTATAATATTATATTTTTTTATTTACTTAATATTATCTTATATTATGTTAATATTAGATATTAATAATTAATAATTATGAATATGACTAATAATTAGATAATAATTTGATAATATGATATAAATAAATAATTATTATTTATATTATTTTTAATATTATATTATTTTATTATTATTAATATTATTTTTTTATTATTATTTTATTATTATTATATTAAATTTTTATATTATATTTTATTTTATATTTTTTATATATATTTATTATTTATATTATATTATATATTTAGTATCATTATATATATTATTATATATTATTATATATTATATTTTTTATATTGTATTTTGTTATTTTATATATATTATTATTTATATGAAAATTAATTAAAAATAATTAAATATGATAATATTATAATGAAATATAAATATATATGATAATATTAATAATATATGATATATATATGATTCATATGATATTATAAGTATATGAATATATAATAAAATGCACAATTAAATAATATAAATAATAGGATAATATAAAAATATAGAAAAATTAATTTATATCTTGGATATATAATAATGATTATTATAATTAAATATAGGTAAAAGAAATAATGCAAAAATTTTATAACATAAAATATATATAGTTAATCAAATTATTTTTAATTATATTTTTTATTATTATTTATATTATGTATTATTATATATTATATTAATTATTATAATAATTATTATATTAATAATATTTTTATTATTATTATTATATTATTATTATATTTTAATATTATATTTTATTATTATTTATTAATTTTTACTATAGTATAATGCAAAATTTAATTATTACAATACTATAATTAAGATATAATTAAAAATGATAAATAATTATTATAATATCTATATTATTATATATATTAATATATGTTTATGATAAATTGATTATATATAAAATTTAATAATAATGAAATTTTCATATATGATAATAAGTAAAGATAATAATTCAATAGTTAATATGATAATATTAAAATATATTTGATTGTTAAATATGTATTATTGGATTATGATTTTCATTATTATAATAAAATAATAAAAATTAATTAATATCAAAAGGGGAAATGAGAAATAACCTTTAATTTGATGATTATATTTTATCATTATTATTTTATATTATATTATTTTATTATTATTATATTATTATTATTAATTATTATATTATATTATTATTATTATTTATTATTATTATTTATTATATTTTATATATTATTACTTATTATTAATTATAAATATAATTTTAAATAAAATAATATCTATTAATATTATTATTGTTATATAATTATTATCATTTTTATATTATAATTGATATAATATTATAAGTAATAATTACAAATATCGATATATTAAATAATGATAAAAGTAATATAATTCTTAAAATATTATTATAATATTATAATTATTATATTTGTTATTATATAGTTGCAATTTTATTATTATAATATTATAAATATTATTAAAATTATAATTAATAATGTAATAATTATAATATGATAATAATTAATAATGATGATAATAATTAATAATATGATAATATGAAATGATGATGATAATAATAATTGTAATGATTATAAAGTAAAAGAAAATAATAAAGTAAAAGGGGAAAATTTCCAATAAAATTTAAGTTTTGAAAATATTCTTAAATTCAAAGATTGAATATTAGTTTAGATATATTAAAATGATTGTTTATTTCATAATTAGGCAATATAGTAAAAGAATTTTACAAAATTAATTAATATGAATTATATTATAAAGTTATATTATTATTATTTTATTATTTTGATGATTATTATATTATTATATTATTATTATTATGATATTATTATTATATTATTATTAATATATTTTATTATTATATTATTATTATTATCATTAGTAATTTTCTTGTTTCTTCTTATTATTGATTATTATTTTTCATTCTTAGATTATATATTATTATTATTAGGTTGGATTGATTATTATTGAGTTATTATTATTCTTTATTAATTAGTTTCTTAATAATTATTATTATTATTCTCCTATCCATTCTTCTTATCCTTAGATTATTATTCTTATTCTACTATCGTTCTTAATACTTATTCATGGTTATTATATATCCATTAATTATCATTTTTTACACTAGTAGTATAATTTGCAAAAATCATATTCTAACCGTAATAATTACTGTACGAACGATTTAATTACACAATAATGATATATATGACTTATTATAATATGTTATATTGTTAATATGTATAGTGTTATTTCTATTATTATATGTTGTTGTATTCTTAGTATAACAGTTTGCAAAATCATATAACCATAACTGCCAAATAATTGCAATAATAATGATAATAATTGCATCAATGATAATAATAATTGCCAATGCAATGATATAATAATTTGCAATAATGATGATATGATGGATAATGAATGGATGATAATGATAATATGTGTGATAGATCATGATAAAATGAATAGAATAATAACAAGGATTGTCTTCATATATAACAAAAACACAAAAAGGTAAAGAAATAATTCCCAAAAGTCGAAAAAGCTGCAAAATCATAGCTTAATATAGCTTTTTGAGAGTATACTTAACCAGAATGAATGACGTTTCTTATAATTCAATTTCTGTCTCTGAGTTATTTTGGGGGCCAATTATTTCAATAAGGGTAATAATGATAAAAATTACCAAAATCACATATTAATCATGCAATAAAGAAGATAACAGTGAGACATAAAGAGAATTTTGATAACATTTTGACTGATTAAGGTAACTATTATACACATTATAAAAAAAAAATTTTATCATTACATTATTATTATAATATTACTAAATTATTATTATTATGTTTATTATATTATTATTATTTTATTATTAATTATTGTACTATTATTATTTATTGTTATTATTATTATTATTAGTACATTATTATTATGTATCACATTATTAGTATTATTATCTATAATAGTCGTTATTAATATTTTATTGTTATTATTAATCATCTAATATGAAGTATTCATAAAATGAATTAAATTATACAACATAATAAATAACTAGTAATAAACGATATTAATTAAAATAATATATAGATAAATTATTATAAATATTGTTATTATTGTTATCATTATTGTTATTTTATATTCATTCATTGGTGTTATCTATATTAGGTATAGTTTGCAACATTAATATATTATAACTGCAATACAATCTGCAATAATAATGATAATACAATATCACAATGGATGATTAATAAAATTGCAATAATGATGTGATAATAATTGCAAAATAATGATGATAATTAATATTCAATAATGGATGATATTATGATGAATGATAAATATTGATGATAATTATGAATAATACATGATGATAAATAAAACAGGAATTGTCCCTCCATATATAATAAAAAAAGGTAAAAGAAAATCAATTCCCAAAATCGAAAAAAAAACCGGCGAAATCTAGCGAATATAGCCTTTTGGAGAGTATACTCCAAAATGACGTTTTTTTTTTGAGTAACAAAATACTACAGGATGATTTTGGGAATTTTTAAGGGTAATGAATGATAATAATTACCAAATCGTATTAAATACATTGACAATAAATGAGGAGAAACGGCCTGGAGCATCACGGAGCATTTTGATAACCTTTGATGCTTCTTCACTCTTATCAATATTCTTACTTATTATTATTATTCACATTATTATTGTTATGATTATTATGTTATTATTATTATTATTATTTTATTTATTTAGGTTATTTTATTTTATTCTAATTATTTTGTTAGTATTCATATATTATTATTATTATCATTATTATTAATCATTATTAATTATTATTATTATAATATCGTTATTAATATTATTATTTGTTATTATTTTCATTATTATATTTTTACTTAGTAGTAATAATTGCAAAAATAATTTTATAAACGTAATAATTACTGTAATAAACCATATTAATTGGTAAAATAACGATATAAGATAATTATTATACAAGTAATCGTTATTATTGTTATTATTATTTTTATTTCTATTATTATTGTTGTTGCTAGGTTCAGTATATAATGCGAAAATTAGTTATATCATAACTGAACAAATAATTGAAGAGAATAATTTATCATAATTGCAATAAATACAATTATCATAATTACAATAATGATTTATAATAATTTGCAATAATGTTGGATAATAATTGAATAAAATGATGATAATGGGATGACATATGATGATGCTAATGAAATAATATATTGAAATGAGTAATGCATGATAAATAATTATGAATAATTAACCGAAAATTGTCTCACATATATAATAAAAAAGATAAACAATGAAAATTAATTCCCCAAAAGTCGAAAAAGCGGCAAAATCTAGCGAAATATAGCTTTTTGAGAGTTTACCCTCCAAAATGAACGGTTTTTTCGGGATATTCTCTGATGATTTTGGGTGCATTTATTAGGGTAATAATGAATAATAATTACCAAAACCGTATATCATGACCAATAAATAGGATAAAAGTGAGAATCAAAAAGAATTTTGTAACCTTTGATGATTATTAATATTATCAAATTATCATTATTATTATTATTATTACATATTATTATTATTAATTAATTATTAGTATTATTATTCACTTAATTATTAATATTATTGTTATTCAATATTTACACATTCATTGTTATATTATTATTATTATTATTTATGTTTTAATTATTATTATTATTATTATCATTATTAATTTTCATTAATATTATTATCTTATGATTCATTATAAATAATCGTTATTAATAAAATTCTCATTATTGTCTACATTAGTATCATTATCACATCACTTTTTTACTAGTAGTATAAGAATATCTATGAAAAATAATTATCTAACGAATACAAGATACATGTAAATACGATTTAATTAAAATAATGGCACACTATCGAGAAATTAATTACAATAATCGTTATTAATTGTTATTATTAATTGTTATTCCTATTATTATTGTTGTTGTTATCATAGTCATCGATTGCAAAACTTAATGCTTATAACTGCAATAGCTGCAATAATAATGACAAATAATTGTGTACAATAAATGGATGAAATAATTGCAATAATGATGATAATAATGGATAATCATGATAATGATGATGATAATACAGGAATTATGTCCATCATATAATATAACAAAGGTATAAGCAAAACATTCACCCAAAAGTCGAAAAAAGCGGCAAAAACGTGGCTTGCAAAAATATAGCCTTTTTGAGCGTAAACACTCCGAAAAAGTCGTTTTTGTTTTCGTCTATTTCTTTTGGTGATTTCGGCAATTAATTAAGGTATACTGATAATGAATTACCAGAATTGTATTAATCATAACACTAATGATGATAACAAGTGTAGAATAAAAGAGAATTTTAAATAACATTTCAATATTATTATATATTATTATGTATTATTATTATAATATTATTATTATTATTATTATTATTAATAATTATAATTATTATTATTATTATTATTTATAACTACTACTATGATGAACAGTCTTAATTATTAGTATTATTGCCCAAAAAATCTATTATACAACTGTACATTAATAACAATAATACAAATAAGTAAGTTAATAACATAATAATAATAATGCGTAAAAGTTTGTTTAATAAATTGTTATTATGTATTATTTTGTTATTTATTATCATTGATATATATATTTGAACTGGTACAGTATAATTGCAAAAATAATTATCATAAAGTAATAAATACAGCAATTACGATACTAATTACAGATAATGATTATAAATAATTACTTAAACAAATAGCTATTATGTGTTTATTATATTTGTTATTACTAATCATTTTTAGTTGTGGTTATTAGTATTATTGCAAAAAATAGGTATACTATAACTCCAATAATTTGCAATAATAATGATAACAATTGCAATAAACTATGATGATAATAATATACTGCAATAATGAGGATAAATGTGAATGATAATTATGATAATGATGACAATGATGATATAACGATAATAATGATGCATAATCATGATAATGATGATGATCATAACGGATAATTGTGTCCCATAATAAGTAATATAAAAAAGGATAATACAGAAAAACATTCCCCAAAAAGATCGAAAAAGCGTACCAAATGCTAGCGAAATATAGCCTTTTGAGACGGATACTCCAAATGACTGTTTTTTCAATTGTCTTGTAGTTAGATTTCCGGAATTATTAGGGTAATAAAATATAATAATTAGCGGAATTAGTAGATTATCGTAACAATATGATGAATAAAGTGAGAATAAAAGAGAATTATTTGAATAACGATATTTTGAATATTATTACTATTAATTATTACTATATATAAAATTATGTATTATTCTTCTTATTATTATTATTATATCCTTCATTATTATTATTATTATTTTAATTGATGTTATTATTCTTATTATTACTCTTATGCTTAATTATTAGTATTATTGCCGAAAAAATCTATTATAACTGATTAATAATAAAAATCAATAAAATAAGTAAGGTATAATAGCTAATCAAATGCGAGTGGTTATAATATTGTTATTGTATTTTATTGTTATTATTATCATTATTATTCATTTGTACTTGGTAGTATAATAATTTGCAAACAATAATTATTAATAACAGTAATAATTACAGTAATTAACGATACGAATTAAGATAATGATAAAATAATTATTATAAAACAGTTACATTATTATTATATCAATTATTGTTAGTACTTAATCATTATTGTTGTGGTTATTAGAGATTATATGTGCAAAAATATATACTAACCTCCATAATTGCAATAAATAATGATAACAATTGCACATAATGATGAGAATAATTGCAATAATGATTAATGAACTAATTGATTATAATATGATAATGATGACATACGATAAGAATAAGACATAAATAATGATAATGCATGATGATAATAAACAGGAATGTGTGTCCCATAAATATACACATATAAAAAAGGTATAAGAAAAACATTCCCACAAGTCGAAAAAGCGGGAAAATCAGCGAATATAGCCTTTTGTGATTATACCTACCAAACTGACGTTTTTTTTCGATTTCATATTAGTGATTTCGGCATTAAATCATAGGGTAATGACTGAATAATAATTACCAGAAATTGGTAATTACATCATCACAATATGAGATAAATAGTGAGAATAAAGAGAAATTTTGATAACATTTTGAATCTTATCAATATTATATTATTACATATCACATATAACTTATTATTATTATCATGTATTATGATTATGTAATTACTATAAGCCGGACTTATCTAGTCGGGTGGTATTGCCAAAAATTCTTTTCATAACTCTGTAATAAATACCAATAAATAATAATAAGTATAAGTTATAATGCACATCTTAATGCTAGTGGTTATAATCTTGGTTATTGAGTATTATTAATTGCTATTATTATACCAACAAAATTTTTCTTTGTTATTTAGTAACTGGTAGTCTCTAATTGCAAAAATAACGTTATTATAACAGTAATATTACCGTAATAACTTACTTACAATTAAGGATAATGTATATACAATACTTATTCATAAAAATCATTATTCTTATTATTATTATTGTTATTACTATCCTTATTGTTGTGGTTATTAGTAATTCATTACAACGAATATATACTATAACGCTACTTATAATTGCAATAATAGCAAGAAAACGGATTGCAATACTGAATGAAATAATAATTGCAATAATATGAAATGATGATGATAATGATAGAAAATGATGAATAACAATGCATAATGATAACGATAATAATAGATGATAATCAATGATAATGATGATTATATACAGGAATTGTGTCCATATGATACACATAATAAAAAAGGTAGAAGAAAAACCATTCCCCAACAAAGTCCGAAAACAAGCGGCAAACATCCAACGAAAAATCAATAAGACCTTTTAGAGGATACTCCAAATACACTGTTTTTTTTCAATTTACTCTCTTTGGTGATTTCGCAATTATTAGGGTAATAATGATAAAATAATTTACCGCGAATTGTATTAATCATAACAATATACTCTATAAAAAGATGGAGGAATAAAGGAGAATTTGATAACAGGATTGAATATTATTACATATCATTATTATTTATTATTAATTATTACTATTATGTATTATTATAGTATTATTACATATTTATATATTAATATATATAGTAATTATTCTTATTATTACTATTATCTTAATTAATTCGTATTAATTGAGCCACAACTCTAATCTAATAACAATAACATAATAAATAACAATAATCACTTAAATAGGTATAATACTAATCCTGCTACTTGGATTTATAAATATTGTTTATTAGTATATTATTACTTGAGCTATATAATATATATACATTCCAAAAGTACCATAAAAAGGAAGCACTGGATCAAAACATCAAGCGAAATCTAGCCTTTAGAGAGTATACTCCAAAATGCTCATTTTTTTTTTCAATTTCTTATGGTGATTGTAACGGCAATTATATAAGGGTAATAATTATAATAATAAAATACCAGAATTATATTATAATCATAACAAATAATGATGAATAAAAGGAGAATAAAAAGAAATTTTGTTTGGGATACAATTTGAATCTATTAATATCATTATTATTATTATATACTATATTATTATTATTTATTATTATTATTAATATATTATTATTATTATTATTATTATTATTATTATTATTATTATTATACTATTTATCCTTAATTAATTGTAGGGGTTATTGCCAAAAAAATCTAATTATAACTGTAATAATAACAATAACAACCAATAAGACAGTCTCGGTATACTCAATAATATGCTACAGTGAGTTATAAGATGTTATTGGTATTCTTAGTGCTATTAATATCATTATTATTATTTGTACTGGTAGTTATACTTTGCAAAAAACACCACATCCATTATTATGACCAGTAATATATACATGTGTATACTGAAACGATACTGATTAAGATATGATTATAAATATGACACATATAAAAATCGTTATATTCTTATTAATTATTGTTATTACTATCATTATTGTTTGTGGTTATTAATATTATTGCAGACAATATCATACTATAACCTTCAATAATTTCAATTAATAATGATAACAATGGAAAGACTGAATGTATAATAGATTGCAATAATTGATCTAATGATGATGATAATGATGATAAATAGATGATGATAACAATAATAAATAGATATAAATCATGATAATGAATGAGAATAACAGGAATTTTGTCATATATAATATACAAAAAAGGTATAAGAACAACATTCCACAAAAAGTCGAAAAAAAGCGGCTAAATCTAGCGAAATAATTGCAATAAATGATGAAATGATGAGATATGATGAGAGTGACATAGATATTCACGATAATAATGATGATAATCATGATAATGATAATGAATAATAAAAGACTTGTCTTTCCATATATAATATAAAAAAAGGCTATAAGAAAAAACATCCCAAAAGTCGAAAAGCGGCTAATCCATAAGGAAATATAAGCCTTCTGAGAGGTATACTCAAAAAATGACATTTTTTTCGATTTCTATTGGTTTTTATTTCGGCAATTATTAGGGTAATAACTGATAATAATTCCAGAAAATTGTATTAAATCATAACAATAATGAGTGATAAAAGTGAGAATAAAGAGAATATTTAATAACGTTTGAGTATTGATTATGATATTATTATTAAATATATTATTATTATTTTATTATTATTATTCACACCTATTATTATTATTAATTATTATTATTCTTAGTATTATTATTTTATTATTATTATCTTAATTATTAGTACTATTGCCCAAAAAATCTATTATAACTGTAATAATTAACAATAATAATATAAGTATAACTATATAATAACTATGCTAAGTGGTTTATACTATTGTTATTAAGTATTATTATATTGTTAATATATTATCATTATTATTATTTTACTGGTAGTAATAATGCAAAAAATAAATTATTATAAAATACACCAGTAAATACACATAATAACAGTGAAGTAGAGACGTAAGGAGAGAACGTAATAATAAAAAACATAGCCAGATTAGTAGATGTGTCACATAGACAATAGAGTAAGATAACTAAATAATTATTATAAAAATAAACGTTAATTTGAGACAGTATTTGAGTATATCATTACATGTAAGATTTAAAGTGTTACAATGGTAACTAGAATGACATTATTTGTTGTGGGGAGTTATATATAGTATTATTTGCAAAATATATGACATATAACACCAATAATATGCCAAATAATAATGATACATTGCAATAATGATGATATGTTAATTGCAAATAAATGATGATAATAATGATGATGATGATAATGTTAGTAATGATGCTGATATCACCGATCATAATGATGATAATACCATGATAATGATGATGATAATAACAGCAATTGTGTCCTAGAAGAATATGGGGGAAAAACACATACCACACAGGCACATTCACAAAAATCGAAAAATGAAGAGCCAAATCTCATCGAACTATAGCCTTTTGAGAGTATACTCCAAAATGTAAGTTTTTTTTTTCGTTTTATTTGGTGATTTCGGCAATTATTGTGTAATAATGAAAATTACAAGAATTTATTAATCATAACAATTGAAAAAAAAAGAAAATAAAAAAATTTTGATAACATTTGAATATTATTGATATTTTTATTATTATTATTTTATTATTTTTATTATTGTTTTTTTATTTTTTATATTATTATAATTTTTATTTTATTACATTATTATTTTTATTATTATTTTATTTTTATTTTATTACCTTATCTTAATTATTAGCATTTTGCTAAAAAATTTTTTAAAACTGAAATAATAACAATAATAAAAATAGTATAAGTAAAATAATAATAATGTTAGTGGTTAAAAATTTTGTTATTGTATTATTTTGTTATTTTATCATTATTATTTTTTGTATGGTGTTAATTGAAAAAATATTATTTTAAAAGTAAAAATTATGGTTTTAAAGATCTTTAAGATATTGATATAAGTAATTATTTTTAAAAGCGTTATTATTTTTTATTTTTTTACTATATTATTGTTGTGGTTTTGTATATTGCAAAAATATATCTTAACTCCCTAATTGAATATTAATGATAAAAATTGCAATAATGTTAATAATTGCAATAGATGATAATTGATGTTTAAATTTTGATAATGTTTTATAATGATGATGATAAAAGATAATAAATGATTAAAACATGAATGTGATGAAAGAACCGAATTGTGTCCATATATAATATAAAAAAGGTATAAGAAAAAATTCCCAAAAGTCGAAAAAAACGGGAAAAATCTAGCGAAAATAGCCCTTTTTACAATATACTCCAAAATGACGTTTTATGATTTTTGGTGATTTCGGCAATTATTAGGGTAATAAAGATAATAAAATTTCCCGAATTGTTTAATCATAACAATAATGTGGTAAAAGTGAAATAAAGAGAATTTTTTACTTTTTATTATTATTAAAAATTTTATTATTATTATTATTTCATTATTTAATTTTTAAACATTAAAATTTTTATTATTATTACAAATTTTTTAAAATTTTTGGTATTATTGCCAAAAAATTATTATAACTGTAATAAACCAATAAAATAATAATAAAGTATAAAAATAAAATGTTTTGTTATAAAATTTTTATTTAATATTTTATTGTTATTTTTATCATCATTATTATTTTTATGGTAATAAATTGCAAAAAAAAATTTTTTAAAAGTAATAATTACATAAAAAACGTTTTCTAATTAAGATAATGATATAAATAATTTTTTTAAAAAAGTCTTATTGTCATTTTTTTATTGTTTTGCTATCATTATTTTTGTGGTTATTAGTATTATTCAAAAAAAATCTATAAATCCAATAATTGCTAATAAAGATAACAATTGCAATAAAGAGACAATAATTTTAAATAATGATGATAATGAGATGATAATGATGATAATGTGATAATGATATAATGATGATGATACGATAATAATGTGATAATCATGATAATGTGATGATTAAAAAGGCATTCTGTCCTATATCTATAAAAAAAGGGTTAAAGAAAAAACTTCCCAAAAAATCGAAAGGCGGGAAAATCTAGCAAAAAATGCCTTTTGAGAGAATACTCCCCAAAAGACGTTTTTTCCCATTTCTTTGGTGATTTTTAGAATTTTTAAAGGGGAAAAAATGATAATAAAAACCAAATTTTATTAATCATACCCCAATAATGAAAAAAAAATTGAAATAAAAGAATTTTGATAACTTTGTTTTAAATAAGTTATTATCTTTTTTATTTTTTTTTTATTTTATTATTTTTATTATTTTTTATTATTTTTATTATTATTATATTATTATTATTTTTATTATTATATATTATTTAATTATTAGTATATGCCAAAAATCTATTATAACTTAAAATAAAAAATAATAAAATCTGTATATAATATAATGGTATTGGTTTAATTGTAATTATATTTTATTGTTATATATATTATTATATATTTATGTGTATATTGCACAATATTATTATAACAGTATAATTACAAGTAATACGATACATTAATATAATGTATAAAATATAATTATAATAAATTATTTATTTATTTTATTTGTTATTACTCATTTGTTGTGGTTTATTTTATTGCAAAATATATAACTAAACTCCAAATTGCAATAATAATGAACTAATTGCAATAATGATGATAATAATTGCAAATGATGATAATGAATAATAATTGCATAGATAGATATAATAATGATAATGATGATAATGATGATGATAAATAATAATGATGTTATGATACAGGATGTGTAAAAAGAATTTGTCAATATAAATAAAAAAGTAAAAAACATTCCCAAATCGAAAAAGCGGCAAAATCTAGCGAAGTAACCCTTTTAGAGAGTATACTCCAAAATGACTTTTTTTCTATTTCTTTGGTGATTTCGGCAATTATAGGGTAATAATGATAAATAATTACCAGAATTGTATTAATCATAACAATAATGATGATAAAAGTTAGAATAAATGAGAATTTTGTTAAGATTTGAATATTATTAATATTTATTATTATTATATTATTGTTGTTATTTTTAAACTTTTACCCTTTAATTATTAGTATTATTGGGCCAAAAAATCTATTATAATTGTAATAATAGCAATAATAATAATTTCGATAAACATTTTAATGTTTTAATATTATTATTATTATTATTATTATTATTTTTATTTATTATTATTATTATTATATTTATTATTATTATTATTATTTACTATTAATCTTAATTAATAGTATTATTGCCAAAAAATCTATTATGACTGTAAATAATAACAATAATTATAATAAGTATATGTATAATAATAATAAATGCTAGTGGTTATAATATTCTTTTATTATTATTATTGTTATTATTATCATTATTATTATTTGTACTGGTAGTATAATTGCAAAATAATTATTATAACAGTAATAACTTCATAATAACAATACTAATTAAGATAATGATATATATAGATTATTATAAAATCGTTATTATTGTTATTACTATCATTATTGTTGTGGTTATAGTAATTATTGCAAAAATATATATCTATAACTCCAATAATTGCAATAATAATGAAACAATTGCAATAATGAATATAATAATTGCAATAATGATGATATGAATGAAATGATAATTATGATAATGATGATAATGATAACGATAATAATGATGATAATAATGATGATAATCAGTAATTGTGTCCATAATATTATAAAAAAGGTATAGAGAAAAACATTCCCAAAGTCGAAAAAGCGGCCAAATCTAGCGAAATATAGCTTTTGAGAGTAAACTCCAAAAATGACGTTTTTTTCGATTTCTTTGTGATTTCGGCAATTATTAGGGTATATGATAATAATTACCAGAATTGTAATTAATCATAACAATAATGATGATAAAAGTATGAATCAAGAGAATTTTTTATAGCATTTGAATATATTAATATTATTATTATCATTATTATTATTATTATATTATTATTATTATTTTTAAATATTATTATTATTATATTATTATTATTATTATTATTATTATTGTTCTATTATCATTAATTATTAGTATTATTGCCAAATAATCTATTATAACTGTAATAATACAATATACTAAGTATATTAGAGAATAAATATTTATGGTTTTATTTGTTATTAGTTTTATTATGTTTTTAATTACCATTTTTATTAATTTACGGGTATAAAAGGCAAAAAATTTTAATAACGTAAATTAATATAACGATACAAAATGTAAGTTTAATGAATTAATAATTTATTATGAAATCGTTAATTATTGTTATTTTTAAATTTTATTAATATTATATTGTTTGGGTGATTATTAGTTTTAATTGCAAAAAATATATATAACCCAATATTGCAAAATAATGATAAAAAATTCAAAAAGAGAAAAATAATTGAAAAAATGATGATAAGTGAGATTGAAATATGATGATAATGAAATGATGAAAAATTGATAATGATGATGATAATACAGAATTGTTCCATATATAAATAAAAACGGTATAAGAAAACTTTCCCCAAAAGTCGAAAAAGCGGCAAATAAAACGAAATATACCCTTTTGAGGGGAAACTCCAAAATGACTTTTTTTTCGATTTCTTTGGTGATTTGGGAATTATTAGGGAAAAATATAATGATTACCAAAATTGGTAAAATTTAAAAATAACGAAAAAAAGTGAGAATAAATAGAATTTTTGATAACATTTAAAAATCTTATTATTATTATTATTATTATTATTATTATTATTATTATTTTATTTATTATTATTTTTAATTTATTTTATTTTAATTTTATCTTAATTATAAGTATTTTCCCCAAAAAAATTATTTAACTGTAATATAATAAAAATAATAAAAAGATAAGTATAAAATAATAAGCTATGGTTAAAATATTGTTATTAGTATTATTATTTTTATTATTATCATTATTATTATTTTATGGTAGATAATTGCAAAAATAATTATCATAACAGAAATAATTACAGTAATAACGAATTTTTTAATTAAGAAAAATGAAAAAAATAATTATTATAAAATCGTTTTATTTTTATTATTATTTTTTATTATATCAATTTAATTTTTGTGGTTATTAGTTTTATTGCAAAATAATAATATAATCCAATAATTGAAATAATTGATAACAATTGAAAAATGATGATAAAATTTAAAATAATGTGAAAATGATAGATAATGATGATAATGATGTAATGATGATAATGATGATGATAAACGATAAAAATGATGATAATGATGATATAAAAACAGAAATTGTGCCCATATATAAATTAAAAAAAGTATAAGAAAAACTTTCCCCAAAAATCAAAAAGCGGCAAAATTTTGCAAAATAAAAATTTTGAGAGAAAACCCAAAATGACTTTTTTTTTCGATTTTTTTGGTGATTTCGGCAATTATTAGGGTAAAAATGATAATAATTACCAAAATTTGTTTTAAATCATAACAATAATGATAAAAAAAGTAAGAAAAAAGAAAAATTTTTTTTATGCATTTAAATATTTTTTTAAAATTATTATTATATTATCATTATTATTTTTATATTATTTTAATATTATTAATAATATTATTATTATTATTATTATTAATTATTTTATTATTTTGTTCTATTATTTTAAATTATAATATTTTGCCAAAAAAACTATTTAACGAAATAATAACAAAAATAATAAAATATAATTTAAAATAATAATAATGTTAGTGGTTTTAATATTTTTTATTAGTTTTATTATTGTTTTATTTCATTATTTTTATTTTGACTGGTATATAATTGCAAAAATAATTATTGTAACAGAAATAATTAAAAGTAAAAAAAAAATTAATTAAGAAAAAGATGTAAAATTATTAGAAATCGTTATTATTGTTATTATTATTGTTTTTTTTCTTTATTGTTGTGATTATTATTTTATTGCAAAATTTTAAAAATTAACTCCAAAAATTTTGAAATAAAAATGAAAACAATTTCAAAATGATGAAAATAATTGAATAAGATGATAAGAAAAGAAAATGAGATAATGATGATAATGATGATGATAACGAAAATTTGATGAAACAGATAATGATGATGAAAATAACGGGAATTGTGTCCAAATAATAAAAAAATTTTAAAAAGAAAAACTTTCCCCAAAATGAAAAAAAGCGGCAAAATCTTGCAAATATAGCCTTTTGAGATATACTCCAAAAAGACTTTTTTTTTCGATTTTTTTTGGTGATTTCGGCAATTTTAAGGTAAAAATGATAATAATTCCCAAAATTGTATTAATCAAACAATAATGATGATAAAAGTTATTATAAAGAGAATTTTTGATTACTTTTGAATTTTATTATTATTATTATTATTATTTTTTATTTTAATTTATTATTATTAAATTTTTTATTTTATAATTTTTATTTTTAAATTATTATATTTTCTTAATTATTAGTATTTTTTGCCAAAAAAATTATTATAACTGAAATAAAAACATAATATAATAATATTTAATAATAATAATGCTATTTTTACAATATTTTATTAGTACTATTATTGTTATTTTTATCATATTTTTTTGTACGGGTAGTTAATCGCAAAAAATTATTTAACATAAAAATTACAGTAATAACGTACTAATTAAGATAATGATAAAAAAATTTTATTATAAATCTTATTTTGTTATTATTTTGTTTTTTACTATCATTATTGTTGTGGTTATTAGTATTATTGAAAAAAATATATACTAAAACCCCAATAATTGCAATAAAAATGATAAAAATTGAAATAATATGAATAATTCAATAAGATGATAATGATGATGATAAGAAATGATGATGATAATGATAAAAATGATGATAATCATGATAAGATGAAAAAACATGAATTGTTCCATATATAATAAAAAAACGGTATAAAAAAAAAATTCCCAAAAGTCGAAAAAGGGGCAAAATCAAGCGAAATATACTTTGAGAGAAAACCTCCAAAATGAGTTTTTTTCGAAATTTTTTGGGTTTTGGCAATTATTAGGGTAAAAAAAATTGATTCCCAGAATTTATTAATTATAACAATAAGATAAAAGTGAGAAAAAAAGAGAATTTTGATAATTTAAAAACTTTAATAATTATTTTTATTATTTTATTATTTTTATTATTATTTTTATTTTTCTTATTATTTTATTTCATTTTTATTTTATTTTTATATTATCTTAATTATTAAAATTTTTGAAAAAAAAAATCTATTATAACTGAAATAAATAATAATAATAATAAAATAAAAAATATAAGTATATTAATAATGTAGGGGTTATAATATTTTATTGTACTTATTGTTATTTTATCTTTATTTTTATTTGTACGGTATATTTGCAAAAAAATTTATCATAACAGTAAAAAATTACAGTAATAACGAACAAATTTAAGTTTGATATAAATAATTTTTATAAAATCGTTATTTTTGTATTATTATTGTTATTACTTCTTTATGTTGTGGTTATTAGTTTATTGCAAAAAAATTAATAAACTCCAAAAATGCAATAATATGTAAAATTTTGAAATAATGATGATTTTGCAATAATGATGATAATGATGAGAAAATGATGATAATGGTGATAATGAATGATAACGATAATAATGATGATAATCATGATAATAAATGATGATAAGAAAAGGGAAATTGTGCCAATAAAAATATAAAAAGATATAAGAAAAACTTTCCCCAAAAAGTCGAAAAGCGGCAAAATCTAGCGATATATACCTTAGAAGTATCCCCCAAAGATTTTTTTTTTTCGATTTTTTGGTTTTTGGCAATTATTAGGGTAAAATGATATAATTACCAAATTTGATTTCATAACAATAATATGATAAAAGGAGATAAAGCATTTTGAAAACTTTGAAAAATTTTATTATTTATTATTTTTTTTTTATTTTATTTTTATTTTATATTTATTATTATTATTATTATTATTATTATATTATTATTACTATTTCTTAATTTTTAAAATATTCCCAAAAAACTTTACAACTTAATAATAACAAAAATAATAATAATTTAAAGTATAATAATAAAATGCTAGTTTTTTTTTATTTTTATTATATTATTTTTGTTTTTATTTCATTATTTTTATTTGTACTGGTAGTAAATTGCAAAAAAAATTTTTAAAAACAATAAAAAAAGTAATACGTACAAAATAAGAAAAATGATATAAATAATTATTATAAAATCGTTATTTTTTTTATTATTATTGTTATTAATATTTATTTTTGTGGTTATTAGTATTATTGCAAAAATAATACTATAACTCCCAAAAATTGCAATAATATGATAAAAATTGAAATAATGATATAAAATTTTGCAATAATTGATATGATATATAATGATGATAATGATGATAATAATGATGTAACGATAAAAAAAAATGAAATGATAAACATGATAATGATGTGAAATAAACAGGAATTTTGCCCAAATTAATATAAAAAATGTATAAGAAAAATTTTCCCAAAAGTCAAAAAAGCGGCAAAATCTAGCGAAATATAGCCTGTGAATATACCCAAAAGACGTTTTTTTCGATTTCCTTTTGATTCGGCAATTATTAGGGTAATAATGATAAAATTACCAAAATTAAATTTAAATCAAACAAAAATTGTATAAAAGTGAGAATAAAGAGAATTTTTATAACATTTGATATTAAAAAATTAAATTATTATTTATTATTTTTAATATTAATATTATTATTTTTATTACTATTTTAAATATTTTTAAATTTATTATTTATTACTATTATCTTAATATTATATTATTGCCAAAAATCTATTATAACTGTAATAATAACAATAATAATAATAAGTATAGTATAATAAATAATGCCTAGGGGTTTACGATTATTGTTGTAAATTATTAGGTTATTATTATCATTATTATTATTTAACTGGTAGTAAAATTGCAAAAATAATTATTATAAGAGTAATAATTCAGTAATAACGATACAAATTAAGATAATGATATAAATAATTATTATAAAATCGTTATTATTGTTAATTATTATTGGTTATTACTATCATTATGTTTTGGGTTATTAGTATAATCGCAAAAAAAATATAACTATAACTCCAACAATTGATATAATAATGATAACAATTGCAATAATGGAATAATAATTAATTGCAATAATGATGATGATTATTAAGATAATGATGATAATGATGATGATAACGATAATAATGATGATAATCCATGATAATGATGATGATAATAACAGGAATTGTCCATATATAATATAAAAAGGTATAAGAAGGACCATTCCAAAAGTCGAAAACGGCAAAAATCTAGCGAAATATAGCCTTTTGAGAGTTTTCCCTCCAAAATGACGTTTTTTCGATTCTTTGGTGATTTCGGCAATTATTAGGTAATATGATAATAATTACCAGAATTGTATTAATCATACATAATGATGAAAAAGTGAGAATAAAGAAATTTTGATAACATTTGAATATTATTATTATTATTATTATTATTATTATATTATTATATTATTATTATTAACTATTATCTAATTATTTAGTATTATTGCCAAAAAAATATATTATAACTGTAATAATAACAATAATAATAATAATTATAAGAATAATAATTATAATAATGCTAGTGGTGATAATATTGTTATTAGTATTATTGTTTTATTACTATCATTATTGTTGTGGTTATTAGTATTATTGCAAAAATATATACATAACTCCAATAATTGCAATAATAATGATAAAAATTGGGCAATAATGATGATAATAATTGCAATAATATGAAAATGATATAATGAGGGATAAAATAAGATAATAATGATGATATCATGATAATGATGATGATAATAACAGAATTGTTTTCCATATAAATATAAAAAAGGTATAGAAAAACATTCCCAAAAGTCGAAAAAAGCGGCAAATTCTAGCGAAATATAGCCTTTTGAGAGTATACTCCAAAATTACGTTTTTTAGATTTCTTTGGTGATTTCGGCAATCATTAGGGTAATAATGATAATAATTACCAGAATTGTATTAATCATAACAATAATGATGATAAAAGTGAGAATAAAGAGAATTTTGATAACATTTGAATAATATTAATATTATTGTTATTATATTATTATTATTATTATTATTATTATTTTATTATTATTATTACCATTATCTTAATTATTAGTATTATTCCCAAAAAAATCTTATTATAACTGTAATGATAACAACAATAATAATAAGTATAAGTATAATAATAATAATGCTAGTGGTTATAATATTGTTATTAGTATTATTATTGTTATTATTATCATTATTATTATTTGTACTGGTAGTATAATTGGAAAAATAATTATTATAAAAAGTAAATTATAGTAATAACGATACTAATTAAAATAATGATATAAATAATTATTTAAAATCGTTATTATTGTTTTTATAATTGTTATTACTATCATTATTGTTGTGGTTATTAGTATTATTGCAAAAATATATACCTATACACTCCAATATTGCAATAATAATGATAACAATTGCAATAATGATGATAATAATTGGGCCAATAGTGATGATAATATGATGATAAGAGATAATGATGATAAGATGATGATAACGATAATAATGATGATAATCATGATAATGATTGTAGTGTACGGCTGCGCACTCGCCGGACTCTAAGGTCGATCTCGCCTGGACTGACATCGTCCTCGGACGCCGAGTGGTTGAGGCCGGGTCTTTACCATGCCACATGCCTGCCTTCTCTACCGGAACAAAGGACGGGGGGGAACTCTGGCGATGCTGCCATTGACTTGGAGTAGACATCCCGGGCTCCGCTTCCACCGAGGCGGGCATTTACGAAATAATATGAACATGGTTATAAAAAAAAACCAAAGAACGTATTTTAAACCAAGTCTCGTTACTTGGATGGTGTTGAAATCTCCAGAAAAATAAAAGATTTATTAATTTCCCAAGTCCCATACCGTAAATTGTACATACCATTTTTTTTCCTATATATACTTTCCTTCCAAAGTGTCACAATAGCCCCTAAAGGGGGAGTAATGGTCGTTTGATAGTGTTTTTTCTTTCCCTCTTCTTTTCAGGGTTGTTTGGGTCGTTGGTTGTTTGGACTGCCGGACTATCGGGTTGGTAGTCCGACTCTTATTTTGCATATTTTCTTCTTTTCGCGCCATGCCTGGGGCATGGCCTGAGGGTCTTTTTGGGGTATAAATACCCCTAGTTTTGTGAGGGGAAGAGAGTTCGGTCGGGTTTTTCTGTGTGTACTGTGGTCCCTTTCCCTTCGGTGTGCTCGCTTTGGGATTTCTTTGTGGATTTACCTCCGCTTCGCGCCAGGTTTTGGCCGAGTTTGTCTCCGAAAAGCTAAGTGTTCTTTTAATGGTTGTGTGTAGGAGACACCTGGTCTCTTTTGGACTTTGGCGTGTGACACCTACTTTATCATCTGTGGGGGTGCACTCTTTCTCTGTCCAAAGCTGCACTGTGAATTCCAAAGTGTCCAGAGTATAAAAAGACCACTTCACCCAGAAGGAACACTGCTTGAGGATCCGTACCTTCAGTGTGTCATTCCTTGATTTTAAACTAAGTCAATACTTAGTTTCCTTCCCTCAGCTCGAGGATCCGTACCTCCTGGGAGGAAGGTTTATTTGAATAAGTCTCGCCCATAATAATTTCAGGGGGCCCTTTTCTTTTACTTTCTTTTACTTTGTCTCGATTTGTTGTCTTGTACCTGCCCGACCTTGTGGGTTGCAGGCAAATTGTGATCTTGTGGTCCCCTTTGGCGTTATTTTTCTTATTTTGGCCTTCGACTCTAAATTATGTCTCTTACATGATATTTCTAAATATTTATTTTTTTCGGGTTTACACAAGTGTTTTTATGCAGAGTTTATCAGCACTAGTTTTTTTTTCACAGTTAATCTCCATTTTGGGTTGGAAATTAACTTGTTCATATTAGGGATTGATATGTGTTTATGCTAACACTTATTTATGGAGTTGGGACGCCAACTTAGGAGTGAAAATACACTGTCATTTTTGAGTATATCTGGTGTGGTTTTCAAGTGCATCACCCCCGCTGTGATCAAATTTGGGTTTATGTACGCATCTATGAAATTTCCTGTGACTGAAATATTTCCTGTAGACCTCCCTAATGAGTGCGATTTGCTCAATAAATAAATATCATACTATCGTAGAGCTTTCCACTCGGTCCCGTCCCAAAAAACAAATGATATTTACATCTTAAGTTCTTTGGGTTTAGACTAAGGCTGAATGCTTGAAACTTTCTTGGGCTCGGGTCTCCTTAACAGCACATTGCTGGTTACTCTATCTCGCAACCCCTGAAAGGCTGTAAGAAGGCTAGATGAATCGGAGTATATTAAGCTGATACTCTAGAACAGACCATAACTTTGCTATACCTGGGTTTCCCACTTCCAGCAGGTGATGCTCAAACTGAAGGGAAGAGGAAGAATTTTATGATCTTGCATTTTTCTTCCAAACACGTCCCCGCAGACGCTCGGCCTACGCTATCTCCCTTTTCACATATACACACTTACACATCCAACATTCAGCACATACATCCTGTACTTTCCTTCCACCCTTCTTTCATACAACATTCACAACCCCCCTACACAACCACACACGGTTCCCGAACCTACTAATCGGGTGGTGGCAGCGTGCCGTAGGCCTGGAATCTTACATCTGTTCACTGCAGATGAATCTTTTCCCAAAAAAAATCTTATTCTCGGTTGAGCCCGAACTCAACCAGACAAAATTGAAGTCCTACTGGGTCTACGCCCCGCTATAACTGTCTTTTTGGTGGCAGCGGTGGGATAGAACAGTTTTCATTATAAAGTGTCTGGTTAAGCCTTTGTGCAAGTCCATCGCAAGCCCAGTAAAAGGTTGTAGAGTAAGTGGGTGGTACGAGAAAAGCCTCGTACACGCAATAGCGCCCTAGGAGAACCCACTGAGTCCTCGGGTTCCTCTGCCAAACACCCCCCTCGAGGGCCCCGAATTTCCTCGAGCAATAACACTCAGTCATTGACTTTGGGGCAAAGGTTAGAGCCCCATGACCACCTCTCCCCCCTCGATGTACGAAGAGCTAGCGGCTAAATTTGAGCGTCTTAATTCTCGGGTTTAGTGTCTGGAAGGGCAGTACGCGAATATTTTGCGATTACTGGGGCCCAGGGCATCTGAACCTCCCTCTCACGCTCGACCCACCCCCTGGGGGCCTCTGCATCGCAGGGGGGAAACGGGGGTGGGATGCGGTCACGACTGACCACTCGTCTCAGCGAGCACTCGTCAACCCACGTCCGCTGGACCAGGGTATAACCCCTACGCGACCCGATCCCGCCTTACCGGGCGGAGGTCCCAGCCACCAGCCTCTTCGAGGAATCAGGAGTTGGAAACCTGGTTGCGACACGTTTGAGAGGCCCATCCTTACGGGACGGATGAGGCTCTGATCCGTGCCGCCTTGCTAGCTGCAGGGGGACGGCGGACGTTGTCATTAAATCCCCAGTCTTCGATGGGATAGGGACCTGGGACGAGTTTAAGGAGGACCCTTCGACAACGTCTCCGGGGACTTGCTCGTCGATGGAGTACTTACGGCATTTGGGGTCGTACGTACTCGACGACAATTTTCCCCCCCGGGGGTTCTATCCTCGCGGTCGAGACCATGGTTTACCAGGGTATGCGCGATTATCCTGGGGAGCTTGGGCCAGCTGAACCTCTGATGCAGAGAACTTTTCTCCAGGGACTCCACCCCTGGATGCGGGAAAAGCTCCTGCTGGTAGAGGATCAGCCGCTTTAAAAACGGGTGGTCGGCAGCCCAAAAGTCTGGGGACCATCGGCACTATGCCGGGGGGGGTTTGAGAAACCCTTGGTCAGTTTTCTCGAGCGAGGCAGGGCCTAAACCTCGCTCCTCTACTCCCCGCGAGGGTTTGATCTCCGGCAGGTTCCCCTCCGGTTGATCCCCTGGTTGATTTGCCCGTACGCACTCGAGAACCCCGACGCTGGTGTCCCCACCATCAGGGTACTACGCATGACGCTTCCGAGTGTCGTGCGGTGCGGGAGGGTCCATCATGCACCCGGTGTGGCCGCCGAGGGCATGTGGCCGGACGGTGCTTTTTTCCGCGCAGGACTGCTAGCACACCGCCCCGACAGAAACACAACCACAACCACAAAGAACCACCGCCAGAGACGGTGATGGTGGGCGCCGAAGGGAGCGACAGTTTTCCCCGGAACCGGAGCTCCCCGAGGCAACAGATTCAGGCGGGACGGGCCCTGTTGAATTGGGGTGGTTGCTGGGACTAAAGTCCTAGCTTTCATTGCTCGGGAAGTGAGGCAACGGTGGTGAAGGAGTCCCTGTTTCAGGAGGGATTTCCAACACCTCGCTCTCGCCTCACTCGCGTGGCCTCAAGGGGGCATCTGGGGCCACGTTGGACATCAAGGGTAAGGCAACCCTTGAATTTAAATTTTCCCGAGCCTGTAAGTGCCGGCACTCAGTGGTCGTGGTCGACGACAACACCAGATTTCCAGCCGAGGTACTGATAGGCGTAGACCTGCTGCGAAGGTTTGATTTTAAATTGAATCTCTCCCCTGTTCCAGGGGCTAGTTTTGCTACCTTCAACGGGGCCCGACTCCGTGTTTCCTTCTCTGGTGCTGGGTCCCTCGGTATCTTGACGTATCACGAACCAGACGCCCTACTGCGTTGCTGTAGTGCGGGCAACGGGGACCGAGAAGGGGCAATTAGATGTGCGCGGAAAGTCACTTGTCCTCCTCGGGCGGGGCGATTCGTGCGATGTCTTGTGAACGGCGGGGAGGCTGGATTGGCTTGTGTTGAGAGCGACACAGCCAAGATCCTGGTACCTCGTTCGTTGGTGGACCTCTCCCTACCGGAGGTTGACGTTTGGGTCGTCAACGATCAGGGAGCTCCGGTTGAGATCGAGCAAGGATTCGTCCTTGGCTATGCGGCGATCGTGGAGGAGGTTTCACCGAATTGTCTTGCATACGACGCGGAATCGGTGGACCAGGATTCCGGCGTCAACCCGGAAGATGGAGGCTCATCCTTCGGGGATAGTCGGGGAGCTTTGGGCATGGCTTCCCCGACTCCCATTGATGATGGAGACGAACCGGATATCCTGGCGGACTTTGAGGACCGGTTCGATTTCACACACGGACTTAACGACTTTGGTTACAACACGGACGAGTTTGAGGTCTTCCCGGTATGTTCTTTCGAGAACGAGGAACTCCCCTCATCAGCAGGGGGGTGGATCTTGCTCACCTGTCATCAGTTCAACGTGAACAGCTCATCCAGGTACTTGATCGTTACCCGGATCTGTTTAACGAAGGGCTGCCTCCGGGTGTGGTGCCACACATGAAGCATAGAATCAAAACCACGGACGACCAACCTGTCCGTGTGAAACATGGCGCCTCCCGGAGAGTACGCGGCAGTACATCCGTGCGGAATGCGACAAGATGCTTGCAGACGGGGTGATTGAGCTTTCTTGTTCTCCATGGCTCTCTCCCGTTGTGCTTGTGAAAAAGAAGGACGGTACGACACGCTTCTGCGTCGACTACCGTGCTTTGAACGCGAAAACGGTTTCAGACGCATATCCCATACCCAGGATGGACGCTGCCATTGATCAGCTGGCGGGTAAATCCTGGTTTAGCGTCCTCGACGCTAAAAGTGCATACTGGACCGTTGAGGTGGATGAGAGGGACCGAGAAAAGACAGCTTTTTCCGACGGCTCCCGTCTCTTTCAATTTCGCGTATGCCTTTGGATTGACGACGGCTCCGTCAACTTTTCAGAGGGCTATCGCTGCCGTTCTCAACCCGGTGTTGGGCCACCACGCACTGGCATATCTCGACGACGTTGTGATATACAGCGCAGGGTTTGAGCAGCACCTATCCCACCTCGATGCCGTGTTGCAGTTACTCGCTGGGGCGGGGTTCAGGCTTAACCTAGCCAAGTGTCGCTTCGCAACCGACACTTTTCGTTTTCTTGGCCACCTGATTACTCCGGCCGGTGTTTTACCTGACCCCGATAAAGTAACAGTGATACAAGCCATAAAAACACCACGCAACCAACGGCACGTTCGCCAGTTCTTGGGGGCAACTGTTTTTTTTCGCAGGCACGTGCCCAATTATGCAAGGGTCGCATCTCCTCTGACTCGACTCCTGAAAAAAGATACCAGATTTTTATGGGACAAACCTCAACAGGAGGCGTTTGAACGACTTAAGCAAGTGCTTGCCACCGCACCTTGCTTAATCCAGCCAAATTTTGAGAAACCCTTTGAGCTTCACACCGATGCCTCGGGCACGGCGATCGGTGCTTGTCTTATGCAGCTGGATAAGGATGGAGAACTCCATCCGGTTGCATATTTTTCTCGGAAGCTAAGGGACGCCGAGACCAGGTACCCGACCATCGACCTGGAAGCTCTTGCTGTGGTCGAAAGCGTTAGGCATTACCATCCTTACCTGTATGGAAGACGGTTTCGTATCTTTACAGATCACAGACCGTTGGTATCTGTCTTCCGCAAGCCAACAGCATCGGTAAGGATGACGCGATGGGCACACGAGCTGACATTCTATGACTTTGAGCTTCTCTATAAGCCGGGTCGAGTCCACCACGTCCTGACTTGCTCAGTCGTCAGATCGCACCATTGCTGACCTCGATAGCTCCTTACTGCAGCCCGATTTGGTGGAGCGTCATCAGCGGGACGATCCCCTGTGGCACAGCTCATAGAGTATCTTGAGGAGGGCCCCCTTCCGCCGAGGCGTATCCCTCCCACTCGATCAATTCGAACTTCAGGACGAGTCTTATATCATGTTAAGTCGACCATGAACAGTCTTGCTTCGGCTCGTAATCCCAAAGTCGCTGCGCGGCGCCGCTTTGGATGCGGTTCATGCCGTTCCGTCCGCCGGGCATCAGGGTTGTCCACAGGACGTATCAGCGGCTATGGGATCATTTTTACTTTCCCGGGATGTTGGCCGCATCCCGAAGGTATGTCGCGTCATGCACGGCATCCCAGCGGAGGAAGGGGCAATCGCCCGAACGCCCCTTCAGTCCATGCCAGACGTCGTAGAGCCCTTCGAGCGGGTCTCCGCTGAATCCTCACACTTACCCCTTCGGCGCGTGGCAACAAGTACGTCCTTGTGCTGATTGACCACCTTACCCGGTTTGTTGAGTTGTTCCCATTGGCATTAAGGACGCTCAAACTGTAGCAGATGTTTTCCTTGCAGAATTCGTTACTCGGTATGGTCCACCCCGACCTTGTTATCGGATAACGGCCTTTGAATTCCGAAACCCGTCTTCTTTCCGACATCTGTCATCACCTTCAGGTGAAGTCGCTCTTCACCACATCTATCATCCGCAGGCCACGGTATGGTGGAGGGTGAACCGGGTGGTCAAGGACCCCCTGAGCACGCTCCAAATGGATGATCCCGATGGTTGGGACGATCTATTACCGTATGTGAGGTTTGCCATCATTCCTCCATACCCGGAGCGTAAATGACGTCCCATTGTACCTTCTCACAGGTCGGGACAGTCTTTTTCCCGCTTGGGGGATCAAACCACGTGATCTTTTCCCGAAGGATGCTTGCCCTCCTAAGATCGAAACTCCGTGCAGCTCGGGTGGCCGTAGTGAGGCCGCCCGAAAGGCTCGTGAGCGTTGGACCGCCGATCACGATCGAAGGCGGCGGCTCGACCGCGGGAGTATAACGAGGGGATCTGGTCTTCGTGCATCGTACGTTATCCTGCACCCCAGTCATGGAACCAGACCCCTGGGTCCCCGATGGTTAGGGCCAGTCCGGGTTTTAAAAAAGCTGGGACCCGTGGCTTATGTGGTGAGGAGACCGCATTAAAATTTGGGCAGGAAGTCACTCTGCACCCCAAAAAATTTTAAGGCATTTCGGGTAAGTGCGGAATTCGTCCCCCCGGACGATTTTTCCCCGTTTGGACGGCACTTTCCCTCCTGACCCGGAGCCTGACATGGGACCTTTACAAATCCCGGTGCAGATGACCTTTTGGATTCGGAATCCTCGGCCCCATCATCGGTGGGGGTAGACGATGAGCCATGGGACCCTGGGTCTGACTGGGACGAGTAAATGGGCAAGCCACCTTTTCCTTATCTTCCGCTCGCCATTATCTTTCTTTTTTCAGAGCCCCAGCGGATTGCATGCTGTCCCTTGTCAATTCCCAAAGTCTTTCCTGTAACATAAACCCTGTAGGCTTGGATCCTAAAAACGCTTGCAGCCTGTTCTTTTTCAGAGCCTTTGCCTTCACCCTGGCCGTGAACCGGGATTAGTCTTGACGGTAGTCAACCCGATGACACATTACTAATCCCATCTTTCCCCTTCTAATCTAACTATAAGATTCAGTCGCCCTGTTTCTCTTACTTCTTTCTAATCTATTTCTACTTTTCAGATCACCTCCAAAATGGACGGCAGCAGGCCCAGCAGCCAGTTTCTGTCCTGTGGAGTGATCCGCTGATAGCTTACACCCGCCCTTGAACCACGCGGGATTTTTTGTTTTCCCCTCACTTCTCTGACAGGGTCACACTTTCGTCGTAAATGTCCTGGACATCTGCAAGCCCTGTGCAGATGAGAAATAATCAATTTTAAGTTTGGCCAATTTTATGCTTCGTTTTTAGGACTCATTTCCCGAAGTCCTAGGAGCGATTAACGCCCGATCGCCAGTGTCCCGGAGCTGAGGTCGGTCTACGCTTCTTTCCCCATGACGGGAACGTAGAGGTGGTCTTTGTACAGACCTGTAGGAATCTATCTTTTTCTACGGAGTATTTTGTAAATAGCACCTTTTCTATCGTCCTCTCAATCTTCTTCTCTACCTTTCCTATCCCAGTAGTGTAGTACAACACCAGATTTTGGTTGGCCTCACAGCGCCTTGGCGCCTTATACATTTTAACACTATTA
Source organism: Penaeus monodon (assembly GCF_015228065.2). Classification (NCBI taxonomy): domain Eukaryota; kingdom Metazoa; phylum Arthropoda; class Malacostraca; order Decapoda; family Penaeidae; genus Penaeus; species Penaeus monodon. The sequence goes on from NC_051388.1 coordinate 8,322,926, forward strand.
TTGTTACTGGTATTTTTGCATTTTGTTTGTATCTCTGCCAAAGGGAATTGGAGTTCCACCAGCTTCAGCGTGCTTCCCATTTCTTTTTTGTTCTTCATTTCTATGTTCTTATGTTCTTAATCTTAAGGTGTTCTTTAGTTTTACGGTTTAATCTTAAGGTCATTGTTTTATACTATTTAATCGTCGAGGCTCGTCTACTAGCTTCTCAGGGGCAACGACCTTCCAGAGCTGTTTCAGGACCGAGCCCATGACTTGTCATCGCCTCCATGGAGGTCTCTCTTTTTGAGTAAGCTTTGATGATCCCTTTTACAGGTCGCACTGAGAAAGCTGTACTTGTACATATCGAGATGTTACATCTCCCTCGACGCCCACTAATTAATTTTAAGCCAGATCTCCACTGGATCCTCTCGTTGCAGAACATAAGGTTGTGTGTCACTCATGCACTTGGTAATGAAGTGTGGTTAGAACACCCCCGGGGCCCAAAGAATAAAACCAGTATGTCTAATACACTCTTGTGTCCGCAGGGACGACGCTTCGAGGGCTTCCAAGGGGTTCCGCCCCCTTCGGGTCTGAGGCGATCCGTTCGCCAGCTCTCTTACACGGTGCCGGTACCAAGTTGACAACGACGACAGCTGAAGTTCCGTACGGGCGTGCGGGCGCACCCTTTCCTGATGCCCCCCTTCCGATGTTCCGTACTGGCGTGCGGCCGCATCCTCCTGATGCACCCGCCTTCCGAGATTCCGCACTGGCGTGCGGGCCCCGTCCCCGTGATGCAACCCGCTTCCTGACGTTCTACACTGGTGTGCTGGTGTACCGCCTTTCCGATGTCCCGTTACGAGCGGGCGCGCCCCAAAATGCGCACCCGCCTTAGGATAGATCCTGCCGAGATGATGGGCCCTGAGATGTTCGCCGACGTGATGGTCTTTGCCCTCTCACTGCGTCGAAGCCGACTTTTGCTCTGGTTCCTGATACCTTCCGGGCACTCTTTGCTTCTGTCTCTCGATCGTACTCGCGAGAGATGACGAGTACCTCGCAGACACACCTGTTATTTAAGGAGTCTCTCCTGCGATACTCGTCTTTCGCGTCCTCTTCTTAGGCGACGCACTGCCCGGGGAAGGTGTTGTAGTGTACGGCTGCGCACTCGCCGACTCTACGGTCGATCTCGCCTGGACTGACATCGTCCTCGGTGCCGAGTGGTGAGGCCGGGTCTTTACCATGGGCCCCATGCCTGCCTCCTCTACCCCGGAACAAAGGACGTGGGGAACTCTGCAATGCTGCCATTGCTTGGATGAGACGTCCCGGGGTCCGCTTCCACCAAAGAGCGGGCAGTGTTGAGAAATATTATGAACATGGTTATAAAAAAATAACCAACGAACGTATTTTTAAAACCAGGCTCGTTACTTGGATGGTGTTGAAGTCTCCGGAAAAAAAAGATTTATTAGTTTTTCCCCAAATCCCATACCGTAAATTGTACATTACCAGTTTTTTCCTATGTATACTTAACTTCCAAAGTGTCACAATAGCCCTGAAGGGGGGCAATGGTCGTTTTTATAGTGTTTTTCCCCCTCCCTCTCTTTTCACGGTTGTTTGGGTCGTTGGCTTGTTTGGACTGCCGGACTATCGGGTTGGTATCCAACTCTTATTTTGCATATTTTCTTCTTTTCGCGCCCTGCCTGGGGCATGGGCCTGAGGTCTTTTTCTGGTATAAATACCCCTAGTTTTGTGAGGGGAAGACAGTTCGGTCCTGACTTCTGTTGTACTGTGGTCCCGTTCTCGTGTCTTTGCTTTGGATTTTCTTTGTGGATTACCTCGCTTCACCCAGGATTTGCCCAGATTGTCTCCGCAAAGCTAAGTATTCTTTTAGTGGTTGTGTGTAGGAGACACCTGGTCTCTTTTGGACTTTGGCGTGCGACACGCTTCATCACCATCTGTGGGGTGCACTCTCTCTCTATCCCAAAGCGGCACTTGGTGAACTCAAAGTGTCAGAGTATAAAAGGACCACTTCACAACAGAAGGAACACTGCTTGAGGATCCGTACCTCCCGTGGCCATTCCTTGATTTTAAAAAAGTCAATACTTAGTTTCCTTCCCTCAGCTCGAGGATCCGTAAACCCCCTGGGAGGAAAGGGTTTATTTCAATAAGTCTCGCCCATAATAATTTCAGGGCCATTTTACTTTTTACTTTCTTCTACTTTGTTTCGATTTGTTGTCTTGATACCTGCCCGACCTTGTGGGTGTCAGGCAGTCCGTGATCTTGTGGTCTCCTTTGGCCTTATTTTCTTCTATTTTGGCCTTCGACTCTAAAGTATGTCTATTAATGATATTTCTAAATATTTATTTTTTTCGTTTACACAAGTGTTTTTTATGCAGAGTTTATCAGCACTAGTTTGTTTTGCTTTTGTTTTTTGTTTGTTTTTTCACAGTTTTAAACTCCATTTTGGGTTTGGGGATTAAATTATTCATACTAGGGATTGGCATGTGTTTTGCTAACACTCTGTTTAAAAATACTTATGGAGTTGGGACGCCAACTTAGGAGTGAAAATCCCCTAAGTAATTTTTGAGTATATCTGGTGTGGTTTTCAAGTGCATCACCCGCTGTGATAAATTGGGGGATGTACGCATCTATAAACATTTCATGACTGAATTCCTGTAGACCTCCCTAATGAGTGCGATTTGCTCAATAATAAACATCATACCATCCTAGAGCTTTCACTCAGTCCCAGTCAGGAAATACAGGTGATATTTACCACCTTCTAAAATGTGGTTATGACCAAGGCGAATGCTTGAAACTTTTTCGGACTCGGGTCTCTTAACACACATTGCTGGTTACTCTATTCTCTCAAACCCCCGAAAAGGGTGTAAGAAGGCTAGATGAATCGGAGTATATTAAGCTGATACTCTAGAACAGACCATAACTTTGCTATACCTGGGTTCCCACTTCCAGCAGGTGGATTTCTCAAACTGAAGGGAAGAGGAAGAATTTTACGATCTTGCATTTTCTTCCAAACACGTCCACGCAGACCTCGGCCCTACGCTATCTCCCTTTTCACAAATTTCCCACTTACACATCCAACATTCAGCACATACATCCCGTACTTTCCTTCCACCCTTCTTTCATACAACATTCACACCCCCCTACACAACAACACACGGTTCCCGAACCTACTAATCGGGTGGTGGCAGCGTGCCGTAGGCCCCGGAATCTTACATCTGTTCACTGCAGACGAATCTTTTCCCAAAAAAAATCGATATTCTCGGTGAGCCCCAACTCAACCCGACACATTGAATCCTACTGGGTCTACTTTCCCCCTACAATAATGGTGATGATAATGATAATTATAACAATTATAAGAATACCAGTATGACTATACTAATGATAATATAATAATAAAAATAACAACAACAAGAACAATGATAATAGAAATAATAATGTTAATAATAATAATAATAATAATAATAATAAAAATAAAATAATAATAATAGTAATAATGAAAACAACAATAATATAACAACAACAACAACAGAACACAAAAATAATAATAATAATGATAATAATAAAAAAATAATAAAAAATACTAATGAAATAATAATGATAATGATGATGATGATAAAAATGATAATAATAATAATGATGATAATGGTAATGATAATGATAATGATAATGATAATGATAATGATAATGATAATAATAATAATAATAAAAAAATAAAAATAATAATAATAATAGTAATAATAATAATAAATATAACGTAATAATATGATAATAATAATAACAAAAATGATAATGAATATAAAAATAGAAAAGAACTAACAATTACAATAACATAACGACAATGATAATAATGATATCAAGAAAGATGACAATAATGATGATAAAAACACAAAAGAACAAAGAGAGATTATGACGAAAAGAAAAGAAAAAATTAATGACTGAATATAAATTAGAGTTTATGAAAAAAATTAATTTGGGTTTAAATCACTGATTAATTAGGTATTTAAGTAATAAGCTAAATAGATGAGAATGCGATGAAAAGAGAGATCGGGGGAAAATAAGTGAACTCAGGGAGGGAAAATGGAAATAGATGTGAATGAATAAGTAAGAATGATAAAAAACCAATTTAGAATATCAAGGGAAAAAATAAAATGAATTAAAAAAAGGAGAAACACAACGAAAAGGGGAAAGAAAGGCCGAGAAAGCGTAAGACAGATATTAGATAAAAAAAGATGCCAAAAAATACATAAATTAAATTCGAAGCAGAAGAATACGGATAAATAAATGTTGAAAGAAAAAAAATGTAATAAATATTGAAGATAAATAAAACTGATCAATTGGCTAATAATGATTAAAGATACAATAATGTAGAGAGAATAAAGAAAATTATAGTTGATAAGAGATAATAATGATAAATATGATAAATAAAGCCAAATAGAATGATAGAAGATAATAAAGATAAAATATATTATCAGTTATCAATTATTACTATTATCATTATCATTGATTTTATTATTAAGAACAAAAGTAATGATGAAAACAAAAAGATGATAGAAAGATGGAAGATAAAGCAGAAGATAAAAAGATAATAGAAAGATAGAAAATAAAACAGAAGATAAAAAAAAAACGAATAAAGAATAGGAAGTGTGAAATAACAGATGAACAAGAACAGATAACAGGCTTGTTATTCTGTTATCTTTATCGCCTTCATTATTATCATTAGCGTTCTGTTCTTATTCTCTTCTTGAATTTATTCTTATTTATTACCATTAATGCTATTATTATTATGATTAGCGAGATATGATCATCATTATTATTATTGTTATTATTATATTATTATTATTATTATTATTATTATCATTATAATTACAAGTTTTTATTATTATTATTATAATTACTATCATTATTATCACTATTATTGTTATTATTACTTTTATTATTATCAGTATCATTATTATCAATACTATCATTGTCGTCATTATTATTATTATTATTATTATTATCATTATTATTATTATTATTATTATTATTATTATTATTATTACTATTATCATTATTATTATTATACATTGATACTATCATTATCATTATTAATCTTTTTTCTTATTACTGTTATTCTAATTTCTTTCTTACGGTGTTTGACGAACTGCTTGGCTCCATGTTTCATGTTGTCAAGCTTGTTATTATTATTATCATTATTATGATGATGATGGTGATGGTTATTATTATCGTCATTATTACTACTACTATCATTATTATTATTTCATCAATGCTGTTATGATTATAATGCTATTAATGGTTATTATTACCACTATTAATATCTTGTTTTGTTATTAGCGTTATTATTATTACTGTTATTATCATCGTTATCATGATTATCATAAACTAAGATCAGTATAACCATCGAAAAGCAATATCACAAACCAAAAAAAATTTAAATAAATTATAAATGTACAATTCAAAAAATAAAGTCGAATTCAGGAAAAGAAAGTTGTGTTTTTGTTTTTTTATGTTTGTTTGTATATCCCTAAATAAATAATAGATTTAAAGTAATTCGCAGATAAATAACGAGAAAGAAAATAAATATGTATATATATTACACATAAATAAAATTATATATATTATATAATATATATATATATATATTATATTATTATATATAATCACACAACCCCACAACACAAAACGCACACACCCATACACACACACATACACACAACACACACACACATACACACTCACACACACGCCACACACACACCCAAAACACAGCAACGCACCGCCCACCCCCAAACACACACACACAACACACACACACACACACACACACATCTATATTTTAAAATATATAATATATTATTATATATATTATTTTATATATATATACTATATATATATATATGTAATATATGTTATATATATATTTTATATATATATATATATATATTATATATAATATATATATGTATATAAAATATGTATATATTGTATAATTCATCCATATATATATATATATATAATATAAAATATATATATATATATATTATATTAAAATATGTATATACTTATATTATACCATGATCATGAAACAAATGATCTTTAAAACTGATCAGACATGGCATCCCTCTTGTTGTAGACTCATATTTGGGATGTGTCGGGTCTATCAAGTAAAGGCGCAAAAGGGTTCTTTCTTTGCTCGCAGTTCCATCAAATTGGGAAATTTGCTATCAATGCCGTTTGTTCAGTAGGGCTAAACTTACGCTAGTATACTCTGCTCTGCCTTGACTAGCAGTTGCACTGATAACGCCTTTCTGCAGAAACCACTGTCCTACTGTTTGCAGCTTCACTGTAACACACAAAAACCCACACACACACCACACACCACACAAAAATCTATTAGATAGATAGATAGAAAATAGTAGATAGATGATAGATAGATAGATAGACAAAATATAGAAATAGCAGTATATAGTGAAAATAGAAAGATAGATATACACACACTCCACCCCCACAAATTTTATATATATATATATTATAAAAATTTATATATATATTATTTTTAATATTTTATATTTTTCCCGATTTCATTCCCCGTCGGGGCAGCGAAAAAATCCCTGGCTCCGCTGAAGCTTGCGGCAAAAAACAAGGGGAAGTCGCTGCCGTGGCACAAGTTTTAGCGTGAAAACCCCCAGGGTTGATTAGGAGGCTCAAAATCGGGCAAGGCAAGGTGAGACGCTAAAACCTCTCTTTTTAAAATTGAGAGAGGCCTAGGGCCTCCATGGAAAAAAAAAAATATATTATGTTTTATTATACACACACACACAACACACAACACAACACACAAACCACACCCACACAACACACACACTATATTATATATATTTTATTTTTATATATATAATTATAATATATATACATATATAATACAGACCATTAAAAACCAAATCCAAATTATATTTCCCATGCTATTTTAAAAAAAATCACTAAATTGTGTTTGTCTTTTTAAATTTCCCCTCTATAAAAGTCACCGCGGGGTGGCACAATCCGGGGGTTGATTCGGGGGCATCCTCAGGCAACGGGGGGCGCTGCCATATAACCCTCAGCAATGAATTAGAGAGGCCTATGCCCTGCAGTGGAATAAATGGCTGTTGCCAAAATTAATAAATGATAATAGATCAAAATCCAGTTTGTTTTTTTACATGCTCACCCCCGCAAAACCGCTCACACGGGAAGAACAAAAATCACGGTCGTGTCGTAAACCCCCCTACCATACTTTTTTCTCATTTATCTGGCAGGGCAAACTCTATTTAAGAAATTTCATAAATGTAAATAAATCTTTTTTTTTAAACACCTCTTCCCTGCGGACATGGCCTTCTCATTCACTATTGAAGGATTTTTGGCAGTGCCACCTTTGCCTGATTGGATCCCTTCAAAATCAACCGCCTAACCTTGTCCCCACGGCGGCGATTTTCCCTACATCTCAGTAACGCTCAAGGCGATATGGTTTTCTCCCCGGAGATGGGGCCCTCAAGCCGCATTTCGAACACAAAACTATTTAATATATTTATATAATTTTTAAATATATATAAAAAAATATAAAATTTTATATATATTATATATAATATTTTTTTTTTTTTTTTTTTTTTTTTTTTTTTTTTTTTTTTTTTTTTTTTTTTTTGCCCGACTGTTCCCTGTAATTTAGTCGTGTATTTTAAAGCTAGGGATTTTCACCCTATAAAAAAAACCGCTCCCTTGTATTTGTCGTGCATGGTAAAAGGGAAGGGGGGTCCCCCTAACAAAATATACGTCTTGTTTATCTAAAAGATAAAAACAATGGGGAGTCAACCTGAAAAAAAAATCAGGGCCGGATTATATATATATAATATATATATATATATATTTTAAAATTATATATATATTTATAATATATACATTATAAAATTAAAATATATATATATATATTATATATATATAATATATATATATATTTTAAATATGAAATTGTGTTATATTGTGTGTTGGTGTGTTTATGTGCTTGTGTGTGTGTATGTAAAAAATGTATGTATACACTCCATAACACATACGCATATGCGCGCATGCCACGCCACGGCACCACAGCTCTCGACTGCAAACCCCAAACCCTTTGGGGGACCGAAACTTTCATATAGCCGGCCCTTTATTGGATTTCCGTCTTCGAACGCGCATAACTCAGCTCCCCCCTTTATTAATCCGCTAAAAGGGTCCGAACGCTTTCTGTTCCTTTTAAATTTCCTCTTTTGTTCTTTTCGGTTTTAGGAGAAAAAAGGGTTCGGAGGGTTGTGTCTTATTCATACTTTTTTTCGATTTTTTTGTATGTTTTTTTTTTTTTTTTTTTTTACTTTTTTATTTTTTATTAACTGTTTTTCTGTTTTTGTGGTGTTATTTTTTTTTTTTAATTGTATTTTGTTCCCTTTTTTTGGGGGGGGCGTGGTAGGGGGAGGGGGGGGATTTTTTTTGATTATAAAAGTGTAAAAAGGGAATTTTTTTTGTTACATTATAAATCATTATCATTATTTTTTATTATTATTATTTTTTATTTTTATTTTTTTTATGATTATTATTATTTTTATTATTTTACTAAAATAAAATATTTTATTTTTATTATTTTTTATGAAAGGTTTCCTTAATCTGCTTTTAAAATCAACACCGAGGTTCCCACCACGACCTGGGGTTTTTGAAGTTTGAGGAAAAGGGAACATAAAAAAAAACAGTAAAAATATGCAGAACAACCCACAAATCAAAACATCCAGTAAAAGCCCAATTCATGAACAAAAAAACACTTCAGCGATAAGCTCTTCTGAAAATGTCTGTGCTGTTTAAGACTTTTTTTTGGACTTCTTCTAATTCTGTTTCCCTTTTTTGTTCAAAAAACTTATCAGTCCCTTTCTTTAAAAGGGCCAAAGTGCCCCAAATAAAAATGGAAAAAGTTTTGGGTTTTTAAATCCCACATTTTTTTTCACCTCTGTTTTCCAGTCTTTATCTTTGATATTTTCTCGAACACTTTCGTTGGGATTTTTTCTTTTTAAAGGGATGCACAATCTATAACAGGGGGTGTTGGTTTTTTTTGTCTTTGATGACGATATCTGGACGATTCGTTTGTATAGTACATCTGTGTAAATTTGGAATTTTCCACAAGATTGTAGCATCTTTCCCTTTCAGTAACGGCTCGGGACGTGTTTGTACCTTTTAAATCTTGTTTCCGGGTAAAAAATTGTTTGCGTCTTCCAATGCGGGTATTTGGCCACTCTGTCGTGTCGAGTTTTGTATCTTTCGGTTTTTAATATTGAGCAACCAACTAAGGTATAAATCGTCTAAACCTTGCTTCCCAAAAAAACCTACATTTTGGGGGTCAGTGCCATTGTGCAAGATGTCTATCACGTAAAATATATTAAACCCACAGTATTGAAAGGGTTTTAAATTGCTGTTAGTTTGTTCTTCGATTTTAAAATTCCCGTTTTCCGGGAAAACCTTACTCTTCATATGCATTCTGTACATTTTTTTTTCCTTCATCTACTTTGTTGTATCCCATCTCCTTCGTTTACTTCTAATATTTATGGGTTTTTTCTTTCCTGACTAATTGTTTTATTACATATAAACATTTAACTCTATATTGTCAGATGTAAAGTTTTCCTTGTTAAAATTTGTTTTAGCTATTTTATACTTATCCCCCCTATGTTACATTAAAATTTTTGGGTTTTCAAAAACCCTTTCCCAAATTCACCATCATTCCCCCCCTGAGGAAAAGAAAAGAGTTTGATCTTTTTGTCCATGATTTTATTCCTACCCTGTGTTGTTAAAAGCGGGGAGAGTGGGATAATCCATACAAAATAAAGGGGGGAAAAAGAGTCACCCTGGAAGATTCCGCTCTGATTCGCTGTCTTTTTAAATAAACGGCCTACCGTTTACGGGGGCTGAAGTAAGATTCGTCCCCCAAAATGTCATGCTGCTTCAAAAAAAAAGTTGATTAAGACACGAAGACTTTGAAAATTTCAAAAGTTTTTGGATCCAAAGTGTGTCATGGGCTTTTTTATAGCGATCCAAGCAGTACTTAGATGTCGGGTTTTTAGTGGACTTTACAGAATCATTTTTTTATGAGCGTTGCTTAAATCCGTATGTCCTCTGCAACCCCCTTTTTGTTTTTTGGGAAAAAATATTTTGTTCTTTTTCATGTTATGAGGTTTCTTTCAGTTAGGATTGAATAAGTATTTATGGGAAATTGATAAGCATGAATAGGCCCCTGTTTTTTTTTGGGTTATCTGTTTCGTTATTTTTTGGCCCAAGAGAAAGTATTCCCTCGACAAAAACCATTTGGGTTTTTTAAGTTAGGTTCTATCATAATTGATTTAAAAATTAGATGCAATTTGGCATGCCTGAAGAAAGAGTATTAACCCAAAAAAATTGGGATCTGGTCAACCCTGGGGGATTTCCATTTTGGATTTTTTTTAGTGCGTTTTATTATTATTTTTATTATTTTATTATATTATTATTTTATTATTATTGTTGTTTTTTTTGTTGTTGTTGTTGTTATTTTTTTTATTAATTACCATTTTTCCATTATTTTTTATTTTATTATTATTATTATTATTATTATTTTATTATTATTATTATTATTATTATTTTATCATTATTATTTTATTTTTTTATTATATTACATTATTGATATCTTTATTTTTATTATAATTATAATCATTAATATTTCATTATTATTATTATTAGCATTATTGATTCTTTATTTTTTTTTATGATTATAATCTTAATATTATCTTATTACTTGTTAATATTATTATTATTATTATTATTATCACTCATTATTATCATTATCATTGTTACCATTACGTTATAAATATGATAAATATTTTCTATTACAATATCATCATTATTGTTTTTAAAATTCCCATTTTTTTTTAAATTCCTTTATTGTTTTATTATTATCATCACCATCATCATCAAATCATCATCATCATCATCATCACTCATCATCATCATCATCATCACCCATCTCACATCATCATCATCATCCACAACCCCATTATTTTTAGATTATGTTATGATTTTTATATATCATTTTTAATATCATCATCATTATTTTTGCCATTGTCATTATTACTATCATTACCAAATTGTTAGCGTTATCCTTATCTATTATCTTTTATTCCTGTTATAAATATCGCTTATTCTGTTATTTTTTTTGTTTTAAACTTTATTATTTTTTTATCAAAAAAAAAATATCTATTCCTCATTACATTACAATACCATGGTATGATTTTTTATTGTTTTATACATTATTACAATTTTATCATTAAAATTATTTTTTATTATTTTTATTATCATTGTTTTATTATTATTATTTTTAAATTATTATTATTATTATTATTATTATTATTATTTTTAAATGTTATTATTATTATTGTCTTATCATTATCATTATTATTATTACTATTTCATTATCATTATAAAAAATTGTTAATAATTTTATTATCATTACAATCATTCCCATTATTTCATCTTCTTATTGCTATGATTTTATCATCAGTATTACTATCATCATAATCATTATAACATCATCATTACTATTATCTCCTTATTATTCTCATTTTTACATTAATTACATTACAATCATTATATCAATTTTACATTATCTTAAATATTTTTTACGTTTTTTTCTTATTACATTTTTACCTTTACTACTGTGCCGCGGGTAATCACTATTTATACACGCTGATATATCACATTTTTTTGCATATTACTATCTGAAACACTGCGATCGGGAGGATGTATGGTTAAATTCATCTTCCTGTTACCCCGCCGAAGGCCTCAACGAGACTAGGGGGGTCAACCATGGTCTGTATCGCCGTAAACTGACTTTCCCAAATGTTTGTGCGAAGGTCGTCTAGGGGTGAGGGCGGTTCTTTAGATCGATGTTGGGGAGATAGGGGAGTCGCGACCTAAAAAATTATAACTATAAAGTAAATGTTCTTTGGCTTTGAGCCTTGTTTTTAAAAGTGTGGGGCAGTTGGGGGGAAACCCCTCCGTGCGTCAAGACGCCCTAAATTCGGGAAATCAGACCGTTAAGCTGATTTTCTGACTTTCCCGCAATGCGTATTACCCAAATATTTGTGTGGGTTTTTCTTTTTTATTAACTTTTACATTTTTTTTAGTGGCTTTTTTATTTTTTGTGCTTTTACAATCAAAGTATTAAACAACAGGTTTTTTCGCTACTGAATAAACCTTAAGCGAGTGCTACGCAGTGGGATCATCCCCCAACCGGGGGTTCTTCGGGGGCCCAACTCCTTAATTTCTACCATTTTTGCTGTTATTGTATACTATCATTAAAATGTTATCATTATCTTTATCGATATCGTTATCCTTTGTTTTTCATATTGTAAATTTCTACAATAATATATATATATAATTTTATATTTATAAAATATTATATATATATATATATATATATATATTTTGATATATATATTATATATTATTATATTATATTCATATATTTCATAAAAATATTTATATATATTATAATATATAATATATTGTATATATAATATATATTATATATATATATATATTAGAAAAATATATATATAAAGTTAATATATTTTTATTTACCACACACACACACACAACAACACACACACACACACACAACAACACACACACACACACCCACAACACACACACCCCCTATATATAATATATAATATATATATATATTATATATTTTATATATTATTATATTAAAACATATTAATTCATATATATTCCTGCACACACACCACACACACACACACACACACCCACATCACACAACCACACACACACACACACAACACACAAATAATAATTTTTATTTAAATATATATATATATATATATATATATATATAATATATATATATATATATATTAATTTTATAATAATATATATATATACTCACACACACACACTCACATATTTTCATGTATATATATATATATTTAAAATTTATATTAAATTATATATATATTATATTTTTATATATTTTATATATATATACAATACCCACACACAAATGCAAATATATATTATATATATTATATATATATATATATATATATATATATATATATATAACACACACACAACACCACCCACACACCACACACACATTGCATATATATATAATTTTATATATAATATATATTATATATATATATATATATATATATTTATATATAGTATTTGTATCTATTCATAAAATGAATAAAAAAATAAAAAAAATAATAAATTAAATATATATTTTTATATATTATTTTAATTATATTTATTATTATAAAATATAATAATTTATATATATATATATACATATATTTTAAAATATATATATATATATTTATATAATATAATATATTATATATAATATATATATAATCTTCTTCTTTTTTTCGTAGGGTTTATTCTGACCGCCGTGTCACAGAAAGATACTTAATTGTAGTTTTCATTTGTGATGCTCTTGGAGTGAAGTGGTAGGTCCCCGTTCCTTTCCCGGAGAGTGCCGGGGTTTTTTTTTTTTTTTTTTTTTTTTTTTTCCCTTTTTTTGTGTGTGTGCGTGTTTGTGTGTGTGTGTTTTTGTGTGGGTTTTTGTGTGTGTGTGTGTGTGTGTGTGTGTGTGTGTGTGTGTGGTGTGTTTTTATTGTGCGTTTTGTATGTGAATGTATTATATTATATATATATATATATAATTATTATATATTCTATATCACTATATACATACAACAAGGGGCCCCGGTGGCGAATGGTTAAGTGTCGGATAAGACTGTCCGACGGAAAACTGATTCGAGGGGTTTGAGTACCGCCGCCCCGTTTTTTCCCTTGGGGAAAAACTTCACCTCGTTGCCTGCCTAGCCCCCTGGGGGGGCTAGCCACTCAGTCGTGCTGGTTCCCCCCGCCCGGTAAAATAAAAGGGAAAGATTACCTATAAAAGGGAAAAACCGCACTCTCCGTGGAAGGAACTGGGGAAAACCACCACGTACTCCCTCCAAAGCATCACAACGTGAAAAAAATGCAATTTATATCATGCTGTGACCCGGCGGCTCAACTGAACCTCCGTTAAAAGATGAGATACTACATACTACAATTTTAAAAAAATAGCATAATACATATAATATATATAATATTAAAATTTTATATTTATTATATTATATTATATATATATAATATATATATATATTATATGTTGTGTGTGTGTTGTGGTGTGTGTATGTGTGTGTGTGTGTGTGTGTGTGTGTGTTGGGGTTTTTGGTGTGTGTGTGTGTGTGTGTGTGTATATATGTATATATTAAATATATTATATATTATATAATATATATATTTAAATATTAAATTTAAATTATATAAAATATATATTATATATACATATAACACACAGTATATATGCATATATATATATATATTATATAATATATTATATATATATAATATATATATATATATAGCATTATATCTGTGTGTTATGTATATAATATAATATTATTTTAATATAATATATTATATTTATATAATATAATATATATTATATATACTACACACACCCACCACACCACCCCCCCCACACACCACACACACCACACACCCCCACACACACACAACCCCACACACCCACACACACACTGTCGAGGCCGATGGGGGTAGAGTGCAGACAATCGCGTCGGGGATTATGAGGAAATCTTGGGGAGGGCAAAGGTGAAACGACTTCTTACTTTTTTGTTGAGATATATTGTAATGGAAAAATGTACAACTGAGGACAAGGGTTCATCCGGGCGCGTGCTGTAGGCTGTCTGTCTTCGCTCGCAGTGACCCTCTTTTTTACGATTGAACTAGGAAACTCACAAGGGTTGCGATGTATTAGGAGTATGGAGGAGGGATGTGATCGTGTACACGGACGGGGTCGCGAGGCGGAAGGCCCGCGGGTGTCGCGTCCGTTGTCATGTCTAGCAAAGGGGTGGTAGTAAGGCTAGTGTTATTGTTTAAATATATATATTTTGGGGTGAGGTGAAATAGACCTATGTGAACTCTATTCACACCAACACACAGACCCCACCACACCCCACACACACACACACCACAACACACACACACACACACACCACACACCACACCACCAAACACACACCCAAAATATATTAAAATTATATATAAATTTAAAAATATTATTTATAATTATATATATATATATTATATATATTGCTATATAGTTTAATATTATGTATTAGTATTATATGTATATATATAAAATAATAATATATATATATATATATAAACCATACACACAACATATAAAAACACACACACCCCCACACACACACCACACACACACACACACACACACACACCCCCACAAAACCCCACACCCAACACACCACACCCCCACACACACACCCCTCACACACTCCAAATCCACACACATAAAACCATACATACAAGCACAAACCTCATGTTATTTTGTGTCTAAAACACATTTATATTACATATCATACACATATAACAAAGTTAAGACTGCCCCCAGTGGTCCTGGTTTGAGCCTGGACTCCGACTCTCATGGTCCCCCATTCAGTTTCCCGCCGCGGCAGTCGTAAATTCCTGGGGTCCGACTGCGGCTGAGCTCATCTCACGAAGAGAAAAAAACATAATGCCTTGAGAAGTCAAAAGCAGGTGTCCCAAGGGGGAAAAACGCAGCCGTGCCCCAAAAAACCCCTGGTGACTTAGAGGGCCTATGTCCTCGTGGAATAAAAGGCTGTAGAAAAAAAAACTATACTACATACATACATATAATATATATATATAATTTTAAATTTTATATATATAATATATATATATATATATTTGTATATATATTAAAAATACACACACACACACACACCATATATTATTAAAATATATATTATATATATTAATATAATATAATATAAAATATATATATACATAAAAATGTTTTATTATATTATATATATATATTATATATATATATATATATATTATATAAATATATATTATGTGTGTTTGTGTGTGGTTTTGGGGTGTGTGGTGTGGTGTGTGTTTGTGTGTGGTTTTTGTGTTGGTTTTTATTTTGGGGTTTTGTTGTGGTGTGGTTTTTGTTTTTGTGTGTGTGATATTTTTATATATATTATATATATATATATATATAATATATATATAATATATACTACAACACACACACACCCAAATATAATATAATTATATATATTATATATAATATATGTGTGTGTGTTTGTGTGTTGGTGGTTTTGTGTGGTGTGTTTTGTGGTGTGTGTGTGTGGTTTTTGTGTGTGTGGTGTGCAATACACACCAAACCCCCAAGGGCAAAAGGTCACACAGTTGAACTAGCTATTAAAGGGGAAAAAGTTTTCTTTTCCCAAACATATCACAATACTTATCACGGTATTTGTATCTTTTCTACAAAAAATAAAAAAACCAAAACTTATCCTTTAAAATTAAATGGAAACCTAAAGAAAAAAAAAAAAAAAAGAAAAAGAAAATGGAAAAAAATGAAAAAATTTCCAAATATTGTGAAACGTTTTTTTATCAGTTATTCCCTTTCCACTGTGCTAAGGCGGCAGTTTTCCAAAAATTGACGTCACAATTTTTTGCCTCTTATACTTCAAGGGGTAATTAGGTCAGAGAAAGAAATTGTCTAATTCGAACCATTTCTGTGATGGAAACCGTAGGAAAAGATTTTATGGACTTAAGTGCATGCGTTGATTTTAAAAAATGTAAAGGAAGAGGCAGCTTGGGCGGGCAAACACACCGCACACGATGGGGGCAACACACACATGCATATATACACGCACAAACACACACACAAAACCCCAGAAAGAAAAGAGAGAGAGAGAGAGGAAAAAAAGAGAGAGGAGAGAAGGAAAAAGAGGAGAAGAGAGAGGGAGGAAAAGAAGAAGAGAAAAGAGAGAGAAGAGAAGGAAAAGAGGAAGAGGAGAAGAGAGAGAGAGAGAGAGAAGAGAAAAGAGAGAGAGGAAGGAAGAGAGGAAGAGAAAGGAAGAGAGATGATGCAATAGATAGATAGATAGATAAGAGGGAAAGGATAATAGATAAAGATGATAGAAGATAGTTTGATGTAGATAGATAGATATTTTAGATAGATAGAGAGGAGAGAAGAGAGAGAGAGAAAAGAAAGAGAAGAGAGAGGGAGAAGAGAGAAGGGGAGGGGAAAAAGGGGAAGAAGAGAGAGAGAGAGAGAGGGAGAGAGAGAGAGAGGAGGAGAGAGGGGAGAAGAGAGAGAGAGAGGAGAAAGGGGGGGGGAAAAGAGGAGAGAAAGAAAGAAAGAAGGAAAAAAAAAAGAAAAATGAAAATAAAATATTTTTAATTTAAATTCAAGAATAAACACGAACTGTCTGCCAAATTGTTGGATTCAAAACAGAGTTAGTGTGTGTGTGTGTGTTGTGGTGTGGGTGTGTGTGTGGTGTGTGGGGTTTTGGGTGGTTGTTGTTGTTGTGGTGTTGGGGGTGTGGTGTGTGTGTGTGTGGTTTTTTGTGTTTGGTATCAATGATACTCCCATTGTCTGGTTTCATTCGGTGCTAAACCCTACATAGTCAGGTTTCTGTCTGTATATTGATCGCAGTGGGCCTTCCAGTTAGCTTTTAGGGTGTGGGTGGCCTCGGGTCTGCATCTCGTCCCCTCCGCCCCCGCCTGATGCTTTGCCAGGACTGGCCCCCCTTTTTTTTTGACTTTCTTATTTCCCATTGTTTTTTGGTTTTTTACGATAGTTTTCCTCTTTTTTTTACTCTGGTTTTTTGTAAAAAAAAATAAATTTTGCTTGTGAGGGTTTTTTTTTTTATATTTCTTAAAGCCTTTTTTCATTTTATTCTTTTAATATTCTAGATAATTTTTAAGTATCATTTTTCTTTTTTTTAGGAATTAGGGGAAAGGGTTTTATGCATTTGGCTTAAACTCTGATTTTTTTTGCCTTCTATTTTTGTTTTTTTTTATTATATTTTTTATGTTTTTTTTTTTATCATTCATCTTGTACCCTTTTCTTTGTATTCGTGTTTTAACTATACCACTTCAAATTATTAGTTATTATTAAGCGTAACCACTGAATCACGAGACGATATAAAAACTAATTTAAACCACAGAAAAGAGGTCAAACACCCACGAGTGTATTACTTTATCCCATCAAGTGAACGAGAGAACGTTTGCCGAAGATTTATGTTAGTACTGATGTTTGTACCTGATGTGTCCTAATAAATGATAAATAAATAATAATAAATAAATATTATATATATATAAGTATATAGCTTTTAAAATATTTTATAATATATATATATATATATATATATAAAATTTTAAAATACATATATGTATATAGTATATATATGCTTATATATATATAAATATAATATATTATATATATATAAAATATATATATATATATATATATATATATATAAAATTTTATATATATATATATGTATA